>NW_008597085.1:55246-105539 GCF_000691845.1 Merops nubicus | reverse complement strand
CCCCCCCCCGATCAATCAACATTATTTAGTAAAAGAAAAAACAGGCCACAAGATTGAAGGAGGCCTGTGTGGATAGGAGAGTTAAATCAATGACTAAGTTGTTCTGCTGTTTTTTCTGGTTTATCACTGAGAAAGATATTTGAAAATCTTACATTTTTCTACCAATTAATTAGTCTGAGATTGACATGAATTGAATAAGCAGGGTTATTTTTGAAATTACTTTCCTCTGAAGTGCTCTTGAAAAATTATTTTATTAATTTTTTTTTTTTTTCTTTCTTACAGCTTTGATTATTAACAGGAAGATAATACTTCTTAAACAGAATGTGGCTTACCTTTTGCCTGAAAAGGTGAAATCTTTTCAAACAGAAATGGCTGATAAAGGCGGGAAGATCCTTCCAGGACAATTGTACATTGAAGTGGAGTATGACTATGAGTATGAGGCCAAGGACAAGAAAATTGTGATTAAGCAAGGGGAAAAATACGTTTTAGTGAAAAAGACTAATGATGATTGGTGGCAAGTCAAAAGAGATGAAAATTCCAAACCCTTCTATGTGCCAGCACAATATGTGAAGGAAATACCACGAAAAGCATTGATGCCACCTGTTAAGCAGGCAAGCATGCTGCCAAATAATGCTTTGAAGTTGACACATGGATTACAGAGATCAACAGAAAATGTGAATAAGTCACCAGAGCTTTCTAGTTTTGGAAAATCTTCTCCAGTTCAAGTGTCTTGCTTAGTTCGAGATGCCAATCAAAATTTGGGACCAAACAATAGCCCTGGTCAAACTCTTGGTTTGAGTCTGGACCTTACCCAAAACAATGGAAAACTTAACAATGAGTTGCAATCTCCCAAGGTTTCCAATCAGTATAGAACCATCTCCATGGGTCATTTCCCATGTCCAGAATTCCTGGAAATAGAGAAGACCAGCTTTTTGCATGAACAATCTTGTGATTCACCAGGAGAAGGCTCAGAAAAAATTCACCAAGATTCGGAATCTGGAGATGAACTCAGTAGTAGCTCCACAGAACAAGTGCAGGTGAGCTTAAAAAAAAAAAGGTCCCTGTAGATGTTTTATTTTTTTCTTTGGTTTCCTTATTGCTATAATTGCTTTTTACTGTTCTGAGATTTATTCCAAATAAATTCAGATGGTTTAAGTAAAAATGTCTCATCTCAACATGAACTGGTTATTGAAGTCTAAAGAGCTGATGTGTATAGCTCTTTTCCTTGCAGAAATACTTTGGGGATTAATCCATTTTTGTTGCCCTGTGATTGGACGTTATGGAGACACTTTTGTTTGCTCCTTGTTGAGGTGGTTTTGAGATGACACTGCATTTGGGTTGTGTTTTCTTCCAGGGGAAGGGAACCTGCTGCACTAAATCCTCACTTTTTGGCTTGTTGAAATAATAGTGCTAGTTACTGCCAGCTTTTCCTAAGTGTGTTTATAGATAGCATAAGAGTTGTAAATTGATGCATTAGTGGGTTTAATAGTTTAAAAATGGTACACTTAAGATTTACATGGAGTTTAATTTCTGGCTTGATCATTTTATTTGCGGGCTCTTGTAATGAGTCAGCCTTGCCAGTTCTGCTTCTCACAAGTTTACTGTGGATTAAAACTCAAAACATGTGAGTTTGTTAATTAGTATGGAAGAATCTCAGGAATGAGGTACTCCCACTTCAGGATAAAACTGAGCATTTATGGCCTTTTTCCTTAGTAAAATGGTTTCTCTCAATTTTTTTTTTTTTTTCTGACAGGCCTCCCCCACTCCCAACAAAAGATTAGCACTCTGATTTAGATAATCAGGTCACTTCTGGTATGGGCAACCAAGTTAATTGGTCTATTATAATCCAGGTTTGTTCTTGAACCAGTGAGGTATATGTACATACCCATAATTATGTATGTGTGTGTATATAGATAATTCCTCCACCTCTTCACCACCCCTTTCCCCTTTTAACCCCTTTCTATAGCAAGATGTTAAAATATTTTAAAATTCTAAGGTTAAAATCTCCCAAGTCTTGCACTTTCATACTCTGTAATGTGAAGCTGTTGTTGCTTGGGTACAATCTGATCACTCTAGTAAATCCTGCTTATCAGCATGTGTGCAGAATACCAGAGGAACTCGTTCAAGTGTAGTGCTCGCATACAAGATGGTGCTAACTTTAGAAATAAAAATCTTACCATGAAGAGCTGTGAATCAGTACTTTGCTAATAAAGCACAATTAAGACAAAGCTGCTTAGTTAATGAGTGGTAATATCTTAGATACAAGACTGATTGGGTGATTTGTGTAGTCTTGAACTGTATGAGCTCATATTTATTGAAATACTCAGTAGTCTTTCAATATCTACTCTACTCCTGGCTCTCATTCCATAAATTCAGAGATTATCTAGTTATGGGACATCATGCCTCTGAAATATCTTTTATGACCATTTTAACCACCTTGCCCTCTCTCACCCACTGACCCACCCCGCAAATAAGGAATAAATAGGTTTATGGAAATTATTTTTTTTTTTTAAAAAAAAGTAATTTCTTGTTTATGCAATGCAAAGGTTGATTGGTTTTCTTGTGCTTCCTTTACAGTAGTGTTCTAGCTCACTGTAGGTGTTACGAGCCACTTGAAAGTATAAAATAGTTGTTAGATATTTGGTTTAGAGGCATGTTTAGTAGCCTATCTACTACCATAGTAATTGATTACTTAGTATTCTCATAATTTGTTTGGCAATGCTTGGAAAATATATCCTCCTTTATATAGTTTACCATGCTAAAGTTTATATTGTTAAGATGGTTCTTTCTACTGTGTTGTATATACTTTGATGCATCTCCTTCTCTAAAGCAGATGAAATTAATGTTGCAGGGGTGTCCTTTGGCAAACACTGAGAAATACATGGCTTGCTGCTCAGTTTCCACCAGACTTTGCAAGTGTTGATGCTGTGACCCCTAGTCTCTTCACCTCTCTCCTTCCTCCCACCTCCCTGAATATACTTGACTCGACACTACAGCCTATTTCTAAGTTTGGATTTGAGTGGGGCAGCTATGCACGTATTCGTAGACTTCGCTGTGTTATAGCAGGTCTGAAGGTGGGAGTTGTCAGTGCTTAAAAATTAGACCCTAAAAATGCTACACTCCAACTGTGGGAAAAGCCTGGCTGCTTGTGACCGCAGTCCCTGCAGAACGTGCTGTTACCGCAGTCTTGGGCGACAGGAACGCGGGTGCTCGTTCTGCCTCGCAGTTGTCTCCTATTGAAACCGTGAAGTGATTTAATTTCATCGTGGGCAATCACAAGCTCTTTAAATACAGTGAAAAAGTTTGACATTTAGTGGCTGTAGGGATTAAAGCAGTAGTGGCACTGATGTCACCGTTAGCTCAGTCGGGATATTCGGAGTGCCAGCCTTCTCACTGGAACGGCCTCGCGTTTCTTTAGAATTCTCTCAATAATGAGCATTGTTTAGTAGAAATCAGCTGTGCAGAAATTAATGGCTCAGAAAGCTGTTTTTTATTGCTCTTAGTCTCTAGCAAGAACGTCAAGTTCCCAGATTCTACATACAAACAGGATTTCACTTCACAAAACTTACTGTGGTTCTCCCTGCCCTGCCTGCTGTGGAGTTGAGTTTTATGCAGTCTGCATTATAATAAACTCTATGCTACAGGTGCTTTCTCTTAAATTTGTAAGATTAGAAACTAGAATGAGCTTGACAATAAAACTGTTGTGTAGATGGCTTTTTGTGGGGTTGAGATGATTGTATTCAGCCCTAGCCCATCATTCAGGGTGTTTTCAGTATCCTGAGTACAAGTGTATGAGGTGCAGAGGAATGCTTCTGTTGTAGGATTCTTTTAAGAGATGGTTGTATTATTCTCTGAAGATTATCCTCCTCCTTTCCAGTAATGAAGTACAGGTTCTGCACCTGTACAGTCTCAAGCTCATAGGCTTGCTCGCTGTGGAAATACTGGAAGATCCAGAGTCTCCAAAGTACTGCATAAAGGAGCTGAAATATATGAAATGAAGGATGGAGGGGTGACAGTGTGAGCAGAAGAATTTGCAAGATGTAAGCAAATGATCCGATCAAGAGAAAGATCAGGACTGAGTAATTAATATTCTTGATATTTTCTGCAAAGAAATTGCAACTGTTAGGTGCAACTCCAGTGCATAAGGTATTGTAAGAATCAGGGGTTAGTTTATGGACTTGAACTATAGAAAGGCTGGAGGTAATTAGAGGAAGTAGGGCTTGAGAGGAAACAAGATCTGATTTAATCAGATTTAAATCTCTGGTGAAGATGGTAACTGCAGGTGGAATTAGAATTGAATGAAATGGTTTGAGACTGCACAGCTGGGTGTAAGAATCACTGACGTCGTGGTGGTGGTGCTTGAAGCTGTGAGAATCAATGAAATTCAATACAATTTTAGGAAAATAGTGTCTGATGTGATGTCCTAATCCCACAGGAAGGGCAGAAAATACTTAGAAATGCCAGCGAGGGAAAAAATAATTTTGAGAGAGAAGGTTTCTGTAGCAGTAGTTGGACAGTACTTTATAGAAGCAGATGGTAAGTCCCAGTATATATGCAGTAGACACTTGAGTAATTGTTTTGAAGAAAAAAATTTGTGTTTAGGCCTACACAAACAGGGAAGACAAGTTGAAAGAAAAACGGAAGACATTAAAAGTGGTCTAGAAAAGGTAAAATCTAGTAACAAATTTTGAGAAAGAAGATACGTAGATGGGAAAAGTGTTGGGTAAGTTCAGAGAGCATGGCATGATCTTTGAGGATGATACTTTGGAAGAAAATTGTTCCAGACAGACATGAAAATCTCCTTTCAGCAATGCTAATGTGTAACCTATGTGAAATAACTTTGTTTCTGATGAGCGCTACTTCCTTTCCTGTTGTAGGAGACAGAATATGTTTAAGAGTAAAATACCTGAACTGTCTTAATGTTACTTCTTATGCTTATTAAAAGTTACTTTTAGTAGCAGGCTGGTTTTAATCATTATAAATATAGACAGTGACCTATTTGCAAAGATTGTTCTGTCTTTCATCCTCTTTAGTAATTGACTATTGCATAAACTGTGAAGCACTAAAGGGGATTATCACTGTGATGGCTGTTTTGCTTCGATTCTGAATAGTAAAGATCTTGCAAAGAGATCTTTCTGCTTTACATCTGCAATTTCTGTGGGATTGCTGTAACTTTCTAATTAAGAAAACTTTTTTTTTTTTTAATGTGTTTCCTGTGGAAGATGAGAGTACATCTGGATATCTTGGCATTCTTGACTTTGTCACTTAGCTAAAAGACTAGTGGCAAATCATTAGTGTTAGACTGCTTTGTTGGTCAGACATTAAACCTCTAAAATAAATGGCTGTTAATGGATTGTGGGACTCTGAAGTAGTTTGCTTCTATTGTAAGGAACTTCGTGCTATTTTATTTCATTTGTTTGCTTAAGGTAAAAATAGTGTGAAGGAAGCAAGCTATGTGCAAGTTTGTTTTCTTTAACGAAACTGAGCATTTTTGCAGATTCACGGTGGAATGTGTAATCTAACATTCTGACTTACATTATAAGTACCATCTTTTCAATAACTCCTTAAAATCAGCATTTGTTGTTCTCATGATGTTAAATGCTGAAATATGCCCATTATGCCCATTACAATGAGGAGAAGCATAACCTTCAGTGACAAAAAACTAAAAGCTTTATAATATAAGGAATTTTGTAAAACATCGGAAGATGATTTTTTTTGTTGTTGTTGTTGTAATTCCATTAACTGCTAAGACAATGTAAGCAGCTTGACATGTTTTCTCACTTACACTAGTACATCAGTAACTCTGAAAGTTGTCTGTCCAGAACATTTTAAGGAATCTTGGTGCTTTTTTTTTTTTTCCTTCTTTTCTTTTTTTTTTTTCTTTTTTTCTTTTTCCCCTACCAGTGACAACAGGTCTGGGTCATCTCACCTGACAGTAGCACTGTTTGTGATCACTCTGTCTCAGGATTTTTAATATCCAAGTCAGCTAGCAGATAGTTGTCCCTCTTAGTCTGAGTGAGGAATTCTGGATTTAGGTGGCCTAGAACAAGAAGGTGCATGAAGTGCATCCCAGTAACACTGCCTACAGCCCCTATGCTCCTCTGAACTTCTGTGCTGCATATTAGATTTGCCTTCCTGAAAAACCAAAACCAACACAGGTATTATCTGTGTGAGGCAACTGTAGCAAAACCATAACCTGGGAGACCAGTTGGTTTTAGTTAACTGGCTTGTTCTAATACTACTGTCTGAAGGCTCAGCTGAGCAAGCTACAGATCCACTTGGTACATGCAGTTTCGTGTTACACGTTCAGAATTTAAACCAACGTCTAAAGCATGATTAAAATTCTGCAAGTACTGACACAGTCTTTTGACTTTTCACCTCTATTTACTTTAATTTCATGCAGAAAATGATAAAGTAGAACTTGCAAGGCATTGGCTTACATTAATAAACTTTTGCCTTTCATCCTGCTGGAGCTACTTACTAGCTCAAATGAAGCTCAGGCTGCAGTACTTGAGGAGTAAGGAGTAACAGCTATAATACAGAACTGATTTTTTTTTTTTTTTTTTCCCCCACTTAGAAACATGTAATTTCTAGTTTGCAATATGAGTTTTTTGAAGTAGTGCAAAATACCACCCTGAGCAGGGATGATGGCAGAATCTTTACGGATGGTGGAGTAAATGCTGAGGCAGAAAAGCGGCCCCAGGAAAAGGAATGGGTGTTTTATCTGACTGCTGCCTAAACTGGAAGCAGCTGGAGATACTGGGGACTGGCTTGTCTTTTGCTGGCAATGCTTCTGTTGGTTTTAAGTTGGGAACCTCCAAATATAGAACAAACTTAAATTGCTTTGTAATAAACAAAATCCCATTTGAGAATATTTGACCATATCTTGTTTACATTCAGAGTTATGTGCAAGAACAATTGCATTTGGAATGTCTTTACCTAGCTACTGTCTAGGCCATTGTTTAATATTGCAGTGCTTGCCTGTGAAATACATGTACTGTTATTCTGTAGAATTCTAAAGAAAGTATTTGTTTCACAGCAGTGTGACAAAACGGTAGGGAACATATGACTCAGTAGAATAAAATGCATAACACTTTCTTCTTTTTTTTTAGGCAGCTCTCTCTGGAATAGTAGACAGTTGTGCTTAAAAAAAGGGAGGTAAAATCTATGCATATCTGGTACCTAAAATGCTGGTATTTCTCTGATGTGCCTTGCCAGCTACGTTTGATCTAAAAATGAGAGAGAAATGGATTTTGCCCTTATGTAGGGTTTGTTCTAATGCTAAAGGACAATACTTTTGGACAAAGCACTCTTTCAGGGTAGTAAGAACAAGATTTTCAAAAGTCTTTTGTGATGGTGAGAAATTGGGCAACATAGTCTGAGATTACACTTGTGAGTCTTGTCTATCTCAATATGGCTTCTGAGCTAGTTCTTGGGAAAGACAGTAACTTCTGAGTAGCTTGCTTGATGGAAGTGCTAGGTTAATGCAGAAAAGCAATCAAACAAACAAACATACAGAAAGTAGGAATCAGTAAAACAAAACCACAGAACTCTTAATGTTATTTTTGTGTTTTAAATGGGATGCAGTTGCTAGCCTCTCTCATATTGAAAAGGAGATAATAGTGCTGAAAACAACATGGAAGAGGTGAAAAGTATGAGAAGAGACGGAATAGTTCCTATGTGAAGTCTTTGCACAAATATTGCATGCTGGTGGGTGCACCTTTAGTACTGTGTAGAAAGGACTCCTGAGTTTTACGTTGGTATAGTAACTATTGATGCTGAAATGGATTGTTGAGAAATAAAAAAAACTTAATTGTGGTATATGCCTGCACCCCCCACTCCCATCTTTATCTGCTTCTCCTGTCTTTTCTTTTGACAGAGACTTCAAGCTTGTGTACAATGATGTTCTGAAGATTAGCATAGAAGTTTGGGGTCTATATTTCAATTCTAGTTTTCTGTCTGATTAAAACAATTTACTAAATGAAAGCTAAAAAGTTGAGGAGCTGTCTGAATAAATTGAGCTTATTGCTTGTGTTGGGTTTTGGTGTTACATTATCTGACTTCAACTTCTGTTTGTAATCAAATTCATGATTAGAACTTTCTGGCTCCTATATTAAATCTGAAATGACATGTTAAGTTTTGAATTTAACTAACAGTTTTAATGGTTCCATTTTTTTAATGTTTTGTCTGGGGTTTCTAAATGATCTTTGAATCATCCAGTTCAATCAAGTAGCTTCCATGTGTTCTTTTTAAATGCTGAAGAGCAGAGTTTTATGTATGTTTTCTGGTGGTGTCCAACATATACACTTGCCACGTTTCTCTTGCTTTCATGGGCCATCATTCAGTTGAATCACTTTGCTGCTTTATTCACCACCTGGTTCTACAAACACTTATTGCCAGTACAGCACTGGGATGGAGTCGTGCTGGCTTAGGCTATACTGGGATCAGGCGTGTCAGTAGCTTGTACATACTCCTTTATTGCAGCTTGAATTGTCATAAATAGTCTAGTGTGAAGTCTGCAAATCTGACAAATTGGAGGACACCCTTGTCTTTAGCATCATGAACATGATGGGACTTCTGCAACAAATGCGCTAATGTAAATACAAATCTGTTGTTATTTCTGATAAGGACAAAAATCCTGTTAACTTTGAGCTTCCAGCTGGCTGTTCAACATACCTCATAGTGTTATATAGACATTTCTTTCCTAGAAATTGCTTTTCCTGTTAAAATTGAATAAAAGTGCTTCTCCCTTCTCCCACAATGATCTGTCAACATGCTTGGCACTATCCCTATTAATTCCTGGTTATCTGAAACCAATTCAAAGAGCTAATAGATGGCTGTCATGTGTAACTGCCTTGTGCTTTAAACACGGGGGACTATATATGTGTGTATGTATATACCTATATTCTCTCTATTATATATGTGTAAAGCTATTAAAAATCAAGGGCCACTGTTCTGTTTATTAATAGCACTTTGATCTTGATTTGCACCTCATATCCCAACTTCAAACTCTTTCACAAAAATTTCATGATACGTACTCATCAGTATTGTCCCTTTTTTTAATCCTCCAGATAGGTCCATTTGTCCTGGCTGTGACTTTATCCTCTCTCCCAGTTGCTGCACTCTTAAGTTTTAATGGCATCTTCATGATACCCTGAGGCCTTGTACTTTTCATACCATAATGTGTGTTACTCCTTGGTGCTCACGCCCACAAGGTCTGCCAGAGGACTTCATTGCTTCCTCCCAGGCATGCTTTTAGCCAGGCTCTGTGTCTGCCTTGCTGTAGGCAGGGAGCTGGAGCCGGAGCTCTTGGAGAAGAGGGAGTGTGGCCCTGCCGTGGCCCAGCTGCTCTGCAGCATTGTCTTTCCAGCTCTTTGCTCGGCCACCCGCCGTGGTGCCGGCGGCGGCTCCTGCTGGGTCACCCAGTGCAGCCTCTGCCCCGACAAGCTGCAGCTTCAGCTTCACTTGCTTTCCTTCCTCTCGCCTTTGCCAACCTGCAGGGTTATGCTCTTCATGTGACTGTCTGAGAAGAGAGGACGTTTAGAAGGACGGAAGTAAAACTTTAGAATTTTTTTTTTCTTCTTGTTATTCTATGCGTTTCTCAGGAGAGACTTGTCTCAGCTCCTTCTCTTCTGAAGTTTGAGAGCACTTGTTGCTATAGCAGGTTGTAAACTGTGATGCACCAAGGTGTAAATTTTCCTTGTTTACTTTTCAGTTAACTGGAAAAAAAAGTTGGTTTACTTTTCAGTTAACTGTATGTAAAAATGCTATTACATCCCTTTTCACTTTCTTCTAGTTCCTAAGTTTCTATTGTAGCCATCAGTTGAGCTAATCTTGGATATATGCTTGTGCTCAATTTTTTGGTAGTCTTTTTTAAATTGTTTGTTTTATGAAAAACCAGAAAACCCCAAATCCCAAGTGCTTTGATGAAACCTATCTCTAAACTCTTATTCCTCTGTCCTTGCCTTGTAAAATTCTAAAACCTCAGCAGATTTTATCCAAACTTTTGATGTAATGATACCCTGTACAGCATTTGTGAGGGCTGTGAGACAGTGCTTTCTAGCTGCTGTGTGACTTTGGCGTGCTGTTTATGAAAACAAAGAGAATGCTATTAAATAAAAAAATGTTACACTGACAGTTTCTTTTTTAGCGGTTTAGCAGGGTTTTTTTTTTTTTTTTTTTTTTTTCCCCTTTAGAGCAGTTTTTGACTGTAGCTTGAAAGGCTGTGCTTAAATACTGTGTCCATAGGTGGTCTCAGGAATTCTGTATGCTTATCCTGCTCTCACTTCATCTTCTTGCAGTGCCTCCTTACATTCTGTGATTCTGTGTCACCATGTATTATGGTAAACTGTGATTTGAGCACTGAGCACCAGGGTTCTTTGTTGTCCTGGCTATGGTTGGACCTAGGCTTGAGTGAAGCCTCAGAACTGTTGTAAAGCAAATAAAATTCCACAAATGCTAAATCCTTTTTTACCTTCTTAACTGTCAAGTGAAAAACAAAAAAAATGCTGGTTCAATATCTAATTTTATTGAAGTAAAGTGGTAGTTTCAGACTTACTTTAACATCTGTTTTGATGTTGAAACACAGTATTAAATGACAAAAGGATACTTATTTACTCTGGATACTGAATTGCAGAAATAGCTTTTCTCAAAAGTGAAAGAAATTCTTGCTAGTGTAAGGAAAATAAAGGGGAAGAAGGAGTGCAGAAATGCATGGCTGAGTGTTTCATGGTTTCTGCCCTGAATTGGGGTGTCAAGCAACTGCAAGTAGAGAGAAACAGTCTAAATAAGAAATAGTCTAAATATGTCTATTTTTTCTTGCAGGGGTGGGGGTCAAGATGCAACCTGGTTGAGACGCCCATGAGAATTTTATTGCTTTGTACAGCCTATTGCTGGGATTTTGAGATGGTCTTTAAGAGTAAAATTTTGCACTTGCCTTTAGCATGTTAATAAAACAAAAACAAAAAACCTCAAAAGTGATATTAAAAAAATCTCTAACTTCTTGAGCTTAGGCACAGTGGGTTGGATGCATTTCTAAAAACATTCATCCTACTATTTGGTACCCTTTTGCAAAACAGAGTCATGATATTACAATTAGAGTGATTGTAGCCTATTCTAGCTTGGTTGAAAGCTGAGAAGTAAAGAAATATCTTAGAAGCACCATGGCATAATTACTTACAGGGTTTTTTTGTGTGATCTTAAACAGCTACTAAAGGAAATATTCCTACTTTGCTCCAATTTTGAAATAATTCACATAAATATGCCATCTACTAACAATTATTTTGTCCATCCTTTCATGTCTTTTAAGACAGAGTTTTAAACTGAATTCCTGACTTGTGTATATGTCTTCTCTGGCATGAGACGTGTCTTTCTACTTTATCCTTGATTACCAGGAAAAAATGTTGTGTGTGATGTAATAGTAGAAGTTCTTTGTTTAAAGTCATTAAAATACATTAATTTAAAACCTGAGAGTTTTGACTGTGTGCTGGAGCATGTATATTGTGTCTCCTGAATATAGAAGGACTTGGGACAGTTTGTCTTAATTCTTCATATCCCTCTCCCCTCCAATATAAATGGTGGATGCTAATTGCGATTTTCATTATTTATTTGGAAACTTTAATGTGCAAACAGAACAGCTGAGTAGGTATGTATCCTGGAGGTGACAGTACATAAACAGCCAGCTTCTGGTCCTGTTAATAGCCCAGATTGTAATGGGAATTTAATTTTAAAATGTTCCAGTGGAGCTGTGAACTTCATTTCTCTAAGTGACAAAATCGGTATTTTTACTGGTCAGAAGGGTTTTAATCACAAAGCACAAAGCTTAAGAAAGCTTAGCACATCTAAGCTAAAAACAAGAAATACAGTCATTTTAATGCCAAACTTTTTTTTTTCCTTTTTTGCTTTTTGCCTTAAGGCTTGTTTGCTTCAGGCAAGGCTGGTCAATGTCCAGTTCCAAAGCACTGTGAGACAGTAGAGATATCAAAGAAATGCAATATCCTAAAATACCAAGACTTCTTTGAGAACTAAATTGCAATCTCTGCTTTAGGTTGTTGTACAGTGACTTTGTCTTGCACCTTGTACAAGATTTTGCTGTCTGTCACAGAACCCACTAATTATATTCAGTGTTATACAGCAAACATGTGAGAGAATACTGGTTCTGCATGCAGATTTAGTAAAGGGCAATCCAGTACAGGGACTGGTGGTTTTTAAAGATGGGAGAGTCTAATCAGTTCCATGTTTGTTGTCAGGCCAGGTGGAAATTAGTTCTGGTGTTAAAATAATGAAATTTTAGATCACTTATTTTAATAATGGGCTAAATGAATAAGTGGGAACTTAACATCTAAATTTAATTTAACTATTTAAAAGATTGCTTGGTAGTTGAAACTGTTTACATATGTGAAGAACAATGAATAGTGTGTGAAAATTGCTTTTGTAGCATCTGTAAGCTTCAGTGATGCTTGAGGGAAGGTTTACATGCAGAAAGAAGCCTATGGAAACAAGCTGTCAAAAACATATCAAATAACTTCTTGTTCCAAATCCTTTTCAAGTTGGGGATCTTTTAATATTAATTTATTATGCTGAGCATATCAATAAAGGCATACTTTATCACAAGAGTGATTTTTTTTTTTTTTTAAATTGATATTTGGAATTTCTTGCTGCTACTAGATCCATTTTATTATGGTATGCTAGTATGGCCAAAAGCTGTGTACTGTCTTGGCAAAAGATGGTATAGAACTTGAGTTTCTCCTTGATATAGATTATTCTATATGTTAAAATGTAAAGTATGCACATATGTTCTTATCAGAGTTTAGCAGTTTAACAACACCTGTGCTCTTGTCCTCTGTTCCTCTGAGAGGAATGGAGGCTGTAAGGCTCGTTGGACCTTGAAGCTTCACTGTAGGCTTTGTTAGGATCATGGCAGACTATTTGCCCATTCTCTAATCTCCCATTTCAATGGCAATCTAAAAAGCATAGTTATTAATATTTCCAGTAAATATTATTTAGAAGATAGAACCATCACCTTATATACTCAGCTGCCACTCTTATGAAAACAATGGTATTTAGAGTAATGTTAGCCTAGAGCCTAATAAGGCTTACTGGGAAACTTTAAATACCTTAAATTTTTAAGATAGCTGTTGTGTTAGATGTGGCTGAAAAGTGAAGTCCTAACAGTCATCAAGTAGAATAAGCTCTATTTATTGACAGCAGTGCTGCAGACAGCTCTGGGCAGACTGCAGCACTGTTATTTTAGAGACCTTCAAGGGACATGGAGCTCCTGTAACACCTATGGCAGTTTTCCATGATTCATCTTTTTAGAGAAACTTGGTGGAAATGTCTATAGAAAATGGCAAAGTGTTCTTGTGAAAAATTGTATACAGTAGTTTTAAATACATTGACAACTTCGTTTTTCTGTCTGCTTCATGGCAAATTGTTGTTTTTCCAGAAATATCACTTGTTTGTGATAAGTGATACTCTGCTTTAGCTAAATCATCAAACAAAATGCAGCAGACATCTAAAGGTACATAATTTCCTGATGACTATAGTAGAAAAATAACATGCCCTTTACCCTGGTATATATTTTTCTTGTAGACTCCCAGAAAGTTAAGCTTCTGTCCAACCTGTTCTCTGCAACTGAACAGCTGCTTTTGCTCAGCTTTCAAGGGCAGCTCTGTGCTGAGCTTTCCTGTATACTTCAGCATACAGATGTTTTTTAATGCATACATGTCCTTAAGAGCATTTTCGGTTGGTTTGGTTATTTTTTTTTCCCCAATAACTTGGCAGATAGTGCTGCAATACTTTATTATACTTACAGTTTCAATGAGAATGTTCTCTACAGGCTGGTGGCTCCAGCTGATCAGCTGAATGCTGAACAGGGAATTGTCATTCAGCCGGGTGGGGGAGGGCGCGTTTGCTGCGGCGAGCGGGGCTCTGCTTACTGCATGTTGCTTAATCAGCACGAAACTATTAGCAAATTCTTGCCATCTCAGCTATAATGGACTGCTAATAGGTTTGCTTTATCGCATAGCATAGTCAAAAAAGCTTGGAATGTTTTAGTAATTTTAAGTAGTGTAACATTCCTCTTAATGAAGTTTGACAGCATTTTCTAAACTCCCTCACGCTGCATAATAAGAGTGCTACTATAAATGCATTCCTATGTACTTAGTGCTGGTAACTTACTTGTGTCTTTTCCTCATGAAAGTTTTCTTATGTGAAAGCTTTCAACATAACTTAAAATTCTAATTACACAAAATAGTTTCCTGGCAACAAAAGTGGCTGTATAATTAAGTCCATTTTTATGTACTCTCTTAATTTTGTCAATGTTTTATATTTGTCAGAAGACTTTGTAAATCACAAAGAAAAAAAAAGGAACAAACAAACCAACATTTATGAGTTTTTTTTGGTTTGTTTTTAATTGACATCACCCCTCACCCACAGTATTTTAGGATGTGCTTTGTAATCTGGGATATGCAATGAATGAGGGGTTAGTGTGGCCTCTTTTAGTGCAGACCATCAGGAGTAAGTTTCAGAGAGGGTTAGTGCCAGATGTCTGAATCTGACTTCTTCCTCTCTACCTTCTTCTGTAGAGGCTTTTGTAGTGGCAGTGTTCACTTTTTGGCTCTGCTGACAAATTGCAGTGGATCTCTGGTATCTAGGGATTGGGACAATTTTCATTGTTAGTTGTCAGCAGTGAAAAATGGTACTATAAGGCAGAAAGCCAATGCAGTTGTAGGTTTAATGTACTACTTTTAATGGTTTGTGAATTTGTTTTATAACCATGGGAGAAGAGGGGATGGCCACTGTGTTCCCCAGTTCCCACCTTGGTACCGGACAGACTGTATGGGCACTCTGCATAGTGGACGTGGGCATGGTGAAGAGTGCAGTTTCCCACTTTTGTTGCAGGGTCTGGCTCACACCTGCATTGATTCATTTTTCTCTTGTATCTGTCTGTCTTCCTTCAATCCTGGAGCCAGGCTTCAAGAGTTTTTATAGTCTTAATGCATCAGCACTGCTCATAATCAGAATGGGTCTAGTTTGAAAATAGTGCCATTTGTGGAAAGACCATATGCATCTTTAGCACACCCTGTCTGGATTGACCTAGCTGTGACAGCAGGCCTTTGGAGATGGACCCTGTACTTGAAATATCAAAATACCTGATCCCCCTACTTAATTCTGGCAGTCTGTACCTCTTGGTTTCAGCTCTTTGTAAGAGGTCTTTCACCCTATGAAAACTTTGTTTGAGAAGAACCTGCAAACAAGCAGGGGGAATTCTGTTAAATATTTGATTATGATTGGTTGTTGGTACTTGTCTGAAGGAATGAAATTGGCACAGAAAACTGGAATAAGATTTTTTTTTTTTTCCTTGTGTGCATCCTGTTTCTTACATACTGACACTGCTGGCTTCTATAGCAAACATACATTGAACTAATAGTTCTAAGCCTTTAAGTAAGAAATTTCAACTTAGGATGTCAAATGTTAGGTAGTGGGCTATTTTTTCTTTTTCCTTTTTGAAGTTATCAAAGAACTCAAAGATACCAGAGTCAGGGATAATAATAGTGAATTCATAATGTGATTTAAACTGAAGGTTGTAGAAAGTTACAGTGGAACAGAGGAACTATTTCTGTTGATGGTGTTAATTATCAGTCCAATCTATAATTAGCAGTCCAATCTATAGATGTTTTCACCTCAATATACCCTCCTAAAATAGGTGCTTAAAAAATATCCCGAACTGTGTTAGGGGGAACTTGGCTGACATGCTGTGCTGTTTAACCTTCCTTCCTTTCAGTTTTTCTGCATGGCTGCATATTAAAAAGTAGCAGTGGAGATACTTTCAGTGTTTTGTGTGTTGTTTGTGGATTTTGTGTGTGTGTTTTTTTTTTTTTTCCCCCTTTTCCTTTTTCATAATTCTTGGTTGAGTGTTAAGGTTTGATTAAAAAAAAAAAAAATTTAAAACTCAAAATGCTCAGTAGTACATGTATGTCATAAATGACCATTATAATCTGTTCTGACACCTTTTGTACCAGTGACCATCACACAGTACTTCTCTGTGGGAAACCTGGAACTGTTAGGTTTAAGCGAGATTGTTGGGGGAGAGGAGGTACTGGGTTTTAGTTTTGGCTTTTGAGGGTAAATGGCTGTGCAGAGCTTCTGGGAATAGGCTGAGTCTGTTGTTAAGGAACTCATTCATTATTATTTTTCTTTGAATATTCTGGCATACACTTTAAAAAAACCCGAAAAGATTCCATACCATGTCATACTGCCTTAATCCCCTCACCAATTCTTTTATTTAAGATGTGATAGACATACTATAGGCCTCATGCCCTGATGCTATTTTGTGGTTTTATTTTTTTTTTTTTTCAATTACTGTAGCATATAATCCACAGATTTTTTTTTTTTTTTTTAATAATCCTAATAGCCACATTGAAATTATATTTGAACTGCAAAAATTACAACTAAGTGCTTCTGAACAGGAAAATATTGACATTTGGATTGCGATGGAGTTACTCAGAAGCTTAAAAAAGCTGATCAAAAACCCCAAAGCCCAGCTCTCTTAGTTTGCAAGACTTAAATTTTGTATTACAAAATGCAGCTTGTTTCATCATTTGCTTATTTGCAACTTCTCAGGGAAGACAAGTGACTTGAAGTTTCCTGTCAGTGCTGCTGCTGTGAAAGCGAAGTGGGGTAAATGGACACAAGTCTCACTGACTGCTCTTTGCTAAACATGGGGGGTTGGCCATCTATCTCATAACACTTTGGGGCATGTTCCCCCAAAACTGTACCTGGAATTTAACTGCTCCATTTCTGAGGGCTATGAAGTGATAATTCATAGTTATGGAAGAATAATTGAAGCACAGGTGTTTCCAGTTGTCTGGCAGTTTTCAAGATACTGCTTCAGTCACTTAAGTTCTGTGCTGGGAAGCTTTTTAGTACAGAGATGATTTAACTGCCTTTGTGATTGTCCCAAAACACAGAAGTGAGTTTGTCCATCATTGAACTTACCTGTTTTAAAAAAATCTATGTATTAATCCCACAAAGGATAGTGTTGTGTATACTTTCCTGTCTGGTGTGTTTTGCATCTTGTTAATTTTTTGGGTTAACTACCTCACTGAGCAGGACAGGAGCCACTATGGGATTGACATGACTTGAGTGAATGGGGGCATACCCTTATTCTTCTGAAATCTGAGAAACTTGGTTTTCCAAAACGCATGTCTCAGATCTGTAGGAATGTCTAAAATTGGAAGTGTGACAAGATTCAGTGGAAGTGAATCTCCCCTTTCTTTACTGGTATGTTTCTGAATGTTTTATAAATCTTATGGTCTGTAACTTATTTTAAGTATTAATATACCCTGGAGGCTTGCAGAGGAGGGCAAAATATAGGATCTTTTATTGCTTAAATTCATTATGATATTCTCACCATACCTCACCCAGTTTTTTCTACTAAAAATTAATATTAGTAATATGTTGGTTTTTTTTTTAATTTTGCAAGAGGTAACTCTAAGCACTTTGAACAATGTACCATTCCTATTTTTCTTACAGAAAAAATAAAATTTACAGCTATAACAGTCCAGCATAGCTAAGACTATGTACTAGTCCTTTACCTCACTACAGTTTCCTTTCCATCTTCTTTGATGACAACTGTGACAAAAGTATCCCTTTTCTTTCCATAGAATATATATATATTAGATGCAGAGTGGTAGGCATTTTTTTGTGCTTGTCCATGCATACTGGTGGAAGACCTTCAGCAGTGCCAGAATCAGTGAATGCCTCACTGGTAAGTGGGCAAATCACACTCTGGCCTGTGCAACAGCTGAGTTACCTTGGTCTGCCTGTTGCCTGAGACAGTCATAATGAGAAAATCTTATCATCAGATTTTATCTTGTAGGTGCATCAGCCATAGGTATGATACCTTTTATCCTGTGATTGGAAGAGCTTGGGTGGCTGCAAGGAAAATGTTTTGTTTTATATTGCATATATAAAGTATTGCATATGTTATATTTTATATAACAAAATAATATAAATTAAAATATCAAAATAAAATAATAAGCCCACTTTTTTTCAGAGATAATTTTTTTTTCACTCCAAGTGGAGGACTTAAGCTAGTAAGCAAAACTGTGTTTCCCTCGTTACTCTTACTATCCGTACTGCCTCTGAGTCCTGTACTCTTCTGAGGGGAAGACCTGTCCTTCCTTGGCTCAAAAATCTTTTGTAATTCTCTGTCATACTTGGCATACCCTCTTCCTTTGATGGCATGAGATCTCTTCTGCTTAAATATGTTCATTAATGCTCCAGTCACCGTGCTACTACATTGCCTATTCCTATAAGCTGTTGATTTTTCTTACCAAAAAATCAAGGACTTAAGACCAACATTTCAGTTGTGCCTACTTGTACAGTAAAATGGCTTCTTACTGTACATTTTAGATGTGAACGTGCTGCCTTTCAGGGTGAGGGTTACAAATGTGTGAAGCTGTACAAAACCTTGTGAGTAATAAAAATACAGAAGAACCCCAGCATGGATCTTTAGCACTGCACAGGGACAGAGGCAAAAATATCAAAAGTGCTGCTTAAAGTTGTTGACTAACCTGCTCTTAATCCTTCAAGGAAAGTTCCCAATATCAATGTCCTGATAAGGCTGTTGCAAGGTTTCATTCCTTGTACCTTGCTTCTCTCCATACCTAAATAACCTTTTAATAAAAAAATTTAGCCATTTTTTTTCTCCTGCCCCTCGCAGAAATAGACAACTCTTTAACTGATTGTGTTTTAGCTATTTGAAGAGAATTCCTTCTCCCAGCCACCTGTGGGGTTTAATGAGGCAGCTAAACCTCCTTACGAGCTAACAGGTTCTGAAAGAGAAGGTCCTGCTCTCCTGCCTCTTAAGTCAGTCAGACAGTTCAAAAGTATCTCAGACTGACCTTGCAGTGACCTGCAAACACCTGAAAGAGATGGAGTTAGTTGGTCCTTTTGGTAGCAGGTGGCCAGTAGACCAGCTTAGCTATATCTTATAACTCTATCAGTAGTCTTTTATTTTCTGAAATAAATAAATTTGTGCATTTTTCTCGTTTTCTAAACATTGAGTTGTTGGCCGAGTCCTTTAAATTGTGAGCTTTATTAATTTGGTGACATGAACTGAATTAGCAAAATTGTTTGCTGGACTTTTGGTATAAGCAGAAGTGTCAGTGTGGCTGCTGCCTTTCTGCACAGAGGAAATTCTTTGCTTGTGTGCATGGGGAGTTAGAGTAACTAACTCACTTAAAATGGCAAAATACTTTTCTCTTGGTTTCCCTTTCTGCTTTAGATGAGCAAACCAGTTTTTCCAAAGGAAAGAAGAGTGAAATAAAGTGTAGGTTTTATTTGTTTGTTTTTTTTTAAGTAGATAGTCTGATGTGTTAAAAGGGATAGCTGATGAAAAATTTGCCTGAAATTAGAAATAGAGAAACAATCAGGACTTTGCATGTACAGATTTAAGAACAATTACATCCCAAGTTTCCCATTTCCCTAACCTAGATCTGTTTTATGTTAGAAAATGGATAATTTACGTGATGAAGAGGTTTTGTCATAATTTTTATAGACCTGGGTTTTATAACGTGATTTTTACCTTGTAGAGGTATGTAGCTAGCACGGCAGTATGCAAACTGTGGTTCATGTATTTTGAAATTGTGTAGCAAGTCAGGATCCCTAGAACATGCCTTTCAGATGTTGCCCTCAGTTCATAAATTTGGCAGTACTGAAACTTGTTTCTCAGGTTTTTAATAAACTGTTTATGCAAGTTAATGTAAATAGCTGCACTGGCTGTTCTCTGAAGGGATTTCCTGCTTGTTTCCAAGTGGAACGTTCCAATCAAGGAAACTGCCCACTGGAGAGCTGAGGCACACGGGGAGCGCAGCGCCCTGGGAACAGCAGTTACAAGGCGTGGACTTGGGGAATGCTCTGAGAAGCAGGCGGGGAGGGTAGCAGCAGCCACTGGAACTGTGAAGTACGGCTGCCTGTGGGCTGAGGAAAGGTCAGAGCCTGCTGGTTGCATGACAGAATATGTCCCGGTTCACAGATTAGTAAGGCAAGCCAATGGGAATCATTCTAGTATCTGATTCCATGTTATACTGTGGTTGCTGCCTAAACCAGCTAGCTGTTTTTTACTGGGGTTTGCCTCCTTAATTTAATACCATAACATATTTCCAGTATGCCAGTAATTGTGCTGATACATGAGCATTGCTCATACAGTTTGAATACTGCTGATATTCTAAAGTTGCATGTTATTAAAAACTTGTAAGCATTGCAATTCATAAGCTCAAGAAGATATTTTGAAATTATTCTTATGCCTAACAAAGAAACACTAGCATAACAAAAGCTTACAGAATTTGCTGCCACAAGCAACATCTAGTGAAGCAGAGTTTCACACAAGTAAAATCTGCTTTTACAGCAGAGTAAAAGGGCAACAGCTGTAAATTGTGTGGGAGTTCTGCATTTTCTTGTCAAGGGTTTGGAATTGAATACCCTTCCTGACAGAACACTGATACAGTGACTGCTGTGCTCTAGAACTCTGTTGCAAATTTTTTTCTTTTTTTAAACTTAATATTAGGAAAATAAGCCATTAATATACACATATATAGTTTTAAAATGCTTAATGACTCTGGCTTTTTCCTTCTCTTTCCAACAGTAGAATATGACCATTTTTGTTGTACTAAGTCATGTGGTTTTGGTAACTTGCATTACAGCAGTTAATTATATTCTATTTGATCAATGGTACTCAAGGTATCTTTTAGGCTTGGCCAGTAATACAGCTGCAGTAACTTTGGAGTAACTTAGGAATCTTATCAGAGGTGATGTTTACTTTCCCATCTGCACTTCCCGTGTGTGCCTGGCTTTACAGTGCATTGTGTAGGCACTGGGCCCTCCAAAGCACACTTAAATGCTATGGTTTGTATCCTTTTGAAAATGTAAAGGGTAGCAAAAATTGCTATTCAGTTTGAAGTGACTTAAACTAATGGAAACCCTTTCTTGACCTTTAAGTTATTATGAGGTAAAATAACACCATTTTACCCACCCAAATATATTTCATAGCAGCTAACTTTTTAGACGTGCTACGGTATTGTAATGGTGACAATATAGAAGTGTTCCATGAACTTGTGATACGGCCCTTCTGAAAAGCAGTTTCTGTCAGCATTTTACAGGACTGGAGGAAGCAAATTAGTTTTTTGTGGTGTTGGTGTACTATCTTAGTTTTTGTAGGAAATAATCATTGAAATACATCACAAATTATTCCAAACAGCTTTATTCTTCACAAATCTGCATTCAAACACATACTGTGGGCTCCCCAGATGTCAAGAATTGACAGCAGTTAAACTAAAATGCAGAATAAACTCACTGTTTCTGCTAGTATTCTTGAAACATCCTTATTACAGAACAAACTTGATACAATTTCCATGAAGGAGGGGTTAAAATAAATGTGTAAATTTATTACTGTATGGTGTGTCCAGGTTCTTTAAGGTCCTGGCTAAATTTCTCAGATAGGTTTCAGGTACTGCATTATGTCTGTGGAAAGTATCAGTTTTTTATATGGTGGAGTGGACGGGGTAAAAAAAGAGTGAAGGAAATCTACTTTCTGCCTATTTAACATTGTTAAATTTGGCCACTTCTTCCTATTTGGAGTAAGCTTGCTGTGTAAGCATGTATGAAATAAAGTGTTTCATACTGTGTTTAAATTTTCTACTATAGGAAAAGCAGCTTTGTCTATATCCTTGGACAAAAGCTTTTTTATGGAAGTGAGAAGCTAGATTGTGCGAGTGGTGAAGTACAAGTGTGGTAAACACTGTCATCTTTGTGCATGTTCTACAAAGGATCCCATTGTAAGTTCTTATTTCCGTTTTTTAAAATATTTGACATCACTGTTGCAAGCCTTCGATCAATTATATACTTTCTTTTATTGCTATAAACTAAGTTCATATGTAATAGTTTTGCTCACAGAGATGGTCATCAGCACTACAGAAATGTGAAATCTGTAGATTGTCCAAGGAAAAAAGGCTTTCCATCAATTTTCTTTGCTCTGTCACTTATGCTGGATGACCTGGGAGCGTTGTTTCTGGTACTCAGAGGCACAGCCAGCTGCTCCCCTCTGCTGCGGGCCACAGCCTACCAGGGAGCCCTCCTGCAGCCAGGGTCCCCTCTGCTCCTTGTGACTGTGAGTGCAGGATTGTGAACATGGCAGGAGAGGCCACCTCTTCTGTCCTGCAGGACTTTTGCAGTATGGTTTAATGAATCATTGTCTGCATGAGTACGAAAATAATCTAAGTCACCTCTTTTGGGCTGCCAAGAAGAGGGAATGTGTTTAGCTTTAGACGCTTTTTGCTGTGCATCCAGATTTTTATGGTGGTTTTTTTTTTTTTTTTTTAAGTGATAAGGCATTACAGTACCACCGGATAGAGATTTGTTTATTTGTTTTTTTGGCTCCTTGGGAAATTTTGTGTGTGTTATGGGAGAGCTAAAGCAGTAGGGAACTTAAATGACTGAAATAACATGAGCGCATCCCGGGAGAACACAATGTCCTATGTACTAAGACTCTTTGTTTCATAATCTAGTTTAATAAAATAAAATATTAACAGATATATTTATAGTAATGAAATAATTATTAAATTTAAATTATGAAATGTGTGTCAATATTTCCAGAAATAGAAGAAAGGGACAGCTCAGTCTTTATTTCAGTGTAAGTAAAATGCAACATTGACTAAAAACTAGAATTAGCAAAAGTAAATAATAGTATTAATTTTACTGTTTTCGATGTGATAGAAAGTTATTGGCTAGCCATTTAAAAAAATTACTCCTTAAGGTTTACTGTGGGGCATTTTAAACAGTTAACTTTTGAATGACCTTTACTAGGTTAATAAATTTGAATGACTTGTACAGGATGATTTTAATTCTGCATAGCTTTGCAATGTCATTTTTTTTTTTTCCTACTTCATAATGGCAAATCAACTGAACATGAGAGCTGCAATGCAGTTAAATAATATTTGCACTACTATAGCTTTTCTGAAATTTATAGTCATATATTAATAGGCTTATAATGTTTACTGTTATCTTTAGGCTTAGAGAGTGAATTATCCAGTTCAGGCTGGAGAATGTCAGTGCACTAAAATTTGGAATCCCACCACAATTTGGATTGTTAAATTAGTTCGTGGTCTTCACCTCTGAAGGTAACAGAGAACATGCTGACAAATCTCCCTTGTGGCTTTTTGGGTTTTACAGTAAGTTTTAAATGTGCTTGAATATGTTAAAAAGAAAGTAGGGTCTAGAACATGTTTGTAAAAACATAAGCCAAGAGCAGAAAGAGGAAGAAGGAGATGAGCTAATTATTCCATCTGAAGCTGTCACTTTGTGAAAATGAAACTGTAGAGTTTTTGAGACTTCTTGTATATCATTCCTATTAAATAAAGCTGGTATTGAAGTCCCAGGCCTTCCTAAAAGGACAGTGGCCATTCCTTGGCAAGAAGCTTGGTTGTTGGGGGAACTGGAATGCTTCATTCCCTGTTTGGGGACTCTGTGGGATGTGCCTGTTCCCCTTTCTCTGGCCTGCTGCTGCAAAGAGCCAGTATTGCCTCATTTTCCCTCGGTGTAATGCTGTTATTTTGCATGAGCATAGACGGCCTGTTCCTTGTAACTTCATAAAGAGTATCAAGATGAAATTTGCCTTTTTAAAAAAAAAAAATCGTCCATTTTTAGCATCTAGTTTCAGCAGTCTGAATGCTGCTACTGAAATGGAAGCTTTTAATTTCAAGTTCATAATACTAAGAGAAGCTGCAAACAGAAGCATGAGAACTAAAGGATTTTTTTTGTACAGGAGGAAAAATCGTGTGTGGTAGGTCACGTTTTGCAGGCTAGGATTGCAGTCGTTCTTTAAGTAGTTGTTATGGTCTAGAAGTTTTTGTCTGGGGTTTAAACTCTGTAAAAGGAAAAAGGTTATTGCCAGCTCCAAGGAAACTGTCTTCTGTCTTCTAATTGCTGGCTTCCTTGGTGCCCGGTGATCTCATTGCATGAAAATAAACCAAAAGCATTTTTAGGTGATAGATAGGGAAGAGATCTGTAGTCATTGTTTCTCCTAGAACTGCAGTGTTACCTTGCTGGAGTGTGCTGAACCTTCCGGTTTGGGGGGGTGTGTGTTTTTAAATTTGCTTTGTTGTGAATGCTTAAACAAATACTGCCGTCTGAAAAGAGCCATTTGGATAAGGTAACATTACAATTTAAGGTATACTCTGAGAAGCTGAGACGCATTTTGGTAATGAAAGTACCTTGTGAAGTATAGTAAGTTTGCTTTTCATTGCACCGAGTTCAAGCGTTCAGAGGCCTGATAGCGTATCTCGGCTCTTTGTTGAACACGTTGAATGTGCATTCATGAATGATTAACGGCTTGTTTTATTTAAAAGCACGTATCTGCTTCCTACTGTGTCAGTATACAAACTGTGTTCTGAAAAAGCCGTGTGTACAGGCCCTGTTTGAAGAATGTTGTGTGGTGATCCTGGAAACTTTGTCCTGCCTGCATGGAACTCTTCCTTATCTATTTGCAAGGATTTAGTGCTAGCAGACTTTTCTGAGAAACTCAAGTTAGATATGCCGGGTTTCTAAAGTATTAAAATACAAAGCATTAGTGAGCTCAGGGAAAGGTCCTTATTTTCATAAAGTTGGCCTAGTGCTTAGTGGGCTGTACAATTTTCATTCAAATTGTAGCATCACAGAAATATTTGTTTTTTTTATTTTTCTTTATAGTTTTTCTAGCAAGAGTCCTTCCCTGTTCTTAGCAGGAAAAAGCAACATGAAGAAGTAAGAAATCTATATCAAGCAGCAAATGAATGTTGAAATATTTTGACTATAAGGCATTTTGTGTGTGCGTGCACGGGCAAGTTGAAGGACGTGATCTTGTGATTCTGATAGTGAGAAGACAAGGAGTCTCGTTTGGTAGATTTAATTCCATGTTTATGAGCATTGGAGCTTGTTAGTGCAAAAATGAAGCTCAGAGTGAAGTTCTAGCTGGAGGACTTCATGTACATACAGAGCTCTTTAGTGTTTAGCATATATTTAAGTTTCCCTTAACTGTGTGTTGTCCAGCTTTAGGAAAACAGCCATGGAAGTGGTCAAAAACTATTCTAATCTAGGTAATACTTTATCTATTTGATTTGTACACTGGTAATGAGTAATGGTTTTGATAAATGAAAGGAATAAAGTTAGGTTAATGTATTTTTTTTGGCTTGAAACTATTAAAGATTTTTTTTCAGAATAGTGTCTGGAATTTAAAACAGTAATCAGAAATGAAACACTGAGGTGGTGCAGGGCTGGGAGCTCTACAGGAACATTTTGGTGGGACCTGGCTCCATGCAGGAATTTCCTTCCCAAATTAGGAGGGGGAGAGGTATTCCTGCTAACACTGATATAGAAAGTACACTAATGTTAATTTCAGGAAACTTTGAGCTTTGTAAAGGCTGCTTTTCTCATCAATAAATGATAAATTCTTCACAAATTAACCTTGATAAGGTTGGGTGCTGTTGAACTGAAGGCTATTGTAGACACAACAACATATCATTGCGTGGCTCGAGGTATGAGGAAGTATCATTGTGTGCTAACGTGGTTATTTAAAATAGCTCCTGATAAGAAAGTTGTATCCCTCAAAGATGTACTTATGAGCTAAGCTGTGTGTTGTAGATAGATTGATGGTATTGCAATTTTTTTCAATGCTTAACTGAAAGCAATAACTTAGAGGTGCCTTTCAAAAAATTTGCCATTTTCCTCAGAAAATCTATCAGAAGAGAGATCAACAGGAAATGAAAGTAACTGGAGGCTTGGTTGGCAGGACAGTTAGCTGTCTTGTTTGTTGTTCAGGGCAAAAGTTCTGGCTTTCCCTTGAAAACCAGAAATCAGTATATTTGGTCTATAACTGCTAAGCATTCAGAAGAAAACCCCTTGTTACGCTTTAATATCATGTTTTAAATTTGCCTAACACGTTGCCTGAGTTGTGTGGCAGTATGTCAGCTGTGAGCTCCCAGCAGTGGCTCAGCACATACGTGTCCTACAGTCTACCTGGAGTTGTTCTGCTCATAATGTTGAAGCCTTAGTGTGAAACCCCCGAGTGATATTTCTATGTGTTGCTTGAGAAAATGTTCAAAAAACTCTTATCAAGCATTCTGTGTTACAGGCTTTCTGCTTGCAAGATGCTCCTATTAATACACGGAACAGTTCTTTTAATAATGACACTTCATTGTCTTAAATACAACCACAAAGGAACTGGTGAAGGCAGGCCTCACTGGCAAAGCCTCCCCACTATCTGGTGTGAAGAACAATTTTAGGAGTGTTGTGCAAGCCACGAGCCTCCCGCCACAACAGCCGGGGCGCTTGGTGCGGTGCCACTGCTGCCGCTTCCTTGGCGTCGGGGAAGAACCTGGAGGTTCGTGCACCCCTCCCTGCAGGGGAATGTTGCTGCCTCGGGTGACAAGCCTGGTGGTTCAGTGGCAGGAAGGTTTATATGGGAAGTGCAGCTCTGCAGGCCAGTGGCAAAACTGAGGCAGAATCTGGAAGGCTCCTCTCCCAGCAGCCTGGGGAATCGACCCGTGGAATGGGCAGTGGGTGATGCTTCATTCATGGTAGGGATGCTGTTAGTGCTCTCCAGGGCAACTCTACCAAAGGTAGACTTTCTGCTCTCCTCAAAAAAACCCATAAACCAACCACCACCCCAAACCCCCAAAAAATTGGGGTAGAGGTTGGGGTGGAGATGATGGGGGGATGGGACTTACATAGTAGAATAGTCTTTTACTGTTCATCAAGTTTTGTAGCAGAGTGGTTGGTGGTTGGTGTGGTTTGTTTTTTTTTTTTTTCTCTCCTCATTTTCCCTTTGGATTAGGTAGAGGACGATACTAACTGGTTTTGACTCTGATTTTGCCAGTGCTGCAATTTTTTTTTTCCCCCCTCACATGTGGTTTGCCTTAAACATACTGTACTTGCTCTGTCTAGTAAGCTTTGTTTCCCCTTTAAAATGTGCACAAAACAAGTCCATGCCTGTTTTAATCTCATTAAGTTCCTCTCTAGCTGTTTCCCTTTTTGGTTGTGGATATTGTCCATATTTGGTTCTAGCTATGGTGCAATCAATTTATATCTGATTGTGTGGTATGCTATGCAGTCTTGCCTGAGCAAACCCCAATAATTTATAATTAGATGTGGCCTAGATTAGCAGTTTATGATTTTAATGTTTAAAAGTACATTATAAAAGATCTTTCATGTAATACAATGTGTTATTTTTTCCTGTGAAAGATGCAGCAAGGCACAAGGACTTGCCTGCAGCAAAGCTTCTGAATTAAGAAGTGGGAGAAGGGGTGGTATAAATTATATAGTTAATTCCTTTGGAGTGCCTAAATAATGTGTCCTAAAATACAGAGATGTCATTGCATTACCAGGAAACTATTCAATCTGGTTTAATAACAAGCTGCTTTCACAGTCTCACAATCACAGCTCTCGTGAAAACAGATGCTTTTATATTCTGCATGGTGTGTTGTATGTACTTGCTTGATACTTTAAAAATTGAAAACTGGAAGCACATTTCCATACTACACATTTCAGTGGCTTATTTGAAAGTGCTCATGGTTCCAGTGAGTGCCATAGAGTTTTAACCATGCTTCCTGATGTGCTTCATGTTAGCAAACTATTTATTAAAGAGGAATTGTCATCAGTGTTTTTTTTTCATATAGATATTTGTTCTGCTTGTGTGTATGCAAATGAATAAAACTAGCTGGGTAAGAATATCCACTTTAGCATCCTCTCCTTAAAGATGGTATCACAACACTCAGTGATATTACCTAAAATACCGTAAAATGAGCATCTGGGAAAGGCGTACAGGTAGACCATCCAGGTGTTTTCCAGACTTTCTTAGTCACAACATCCAACTGAAATGTCTGTTTGGATCTTGCAAAGAAGATGAAAATGCTGCTTTGCTTTCACTATTGTCTCTATTAGCAGCGAGGGGGAAAGGTTGGGGAACCATCTTTGCCTAACAAGTGGCATCTCAGAAATGCTATGTTTTGTCTTGAACAAGATCACATTACTTACAGTTCCTGAGCAATACTTGAACTGTAAAGCTGAAGTTTTTCAGCAAGGCAAGCATATAATTATTCTGATTATGATTCCAGTGTATTTCAAATCCACTGTAAGACATAATTATCAGCTGTCATCTGGAGAAATGCTGAAAAATTGCTTCAGTATTAAAAAAAATGCTTGTGGTATCTACCTTACAGTTAACAAATGTTTTAATCCCCCAGCATCTTGTGGCTGTCCTTTGTGCTTTTGTACTTAACAAAAAAGGGGAGTTTGTTGGTTTGTTTTTCTACTGCAATATATTCTGAACTGTAAGGGAGCATTCTAAAATTCATTTGCTCTTTAACAATACATTTCTTCTCTCAATAGCCAACTACTCCACCAAGCCAAGGGAGGCCTGATTCACCAGTTTATGCTAATTTACAAGAACTGAAAATATCTCAGTCTGCACTTCCACCACTACCTACAAGTGCGCCGGTCCAAATAAATGGGGAATGGGAAACCCATAAAGATACAACAGGACGCTGTTATTACTACAACAGAGGATCACAGGAGCGAACCTGGAAACCTCCACGGTGGGCCCGAGATGCAAGCATTAATAAAGGGGATCCCCAGAGCCATGCAGACCATGAGGTAGTTCCTTCTGCGGTCCCAAGCAATGAGATTGTAATGCATGTGAGCGCTGTTTTGCTATGGAGTTTTGAGGTGTCAGGGAGTGTCTTCCTTTGTCTTTTTGATCTTATGTCTCTGTGTGAAAGAGTAAACAGTTCTTCAATAGCTTTTGTGCACAAGAATGTGGATGTGAACTATGTACAAGAGTAGTAAGTTGTAAGAATGCCTTGCAGTCCCTCAGCAGGTATTGCAGCTTTTCTTTTAAAGGTAAACTAAGATATTTTTAAACTAATAGGGCTATAAATGACAATAGAATAAGACAGCTGTTTTAACGTCTGTGATGTGTAGCACATTCTCTTTCCCAGTGTATTTGGCACATTTTTGAGGGGTTTTGGGAAAAAAGGAGGAGTGTGACAGTGGTTCTAGAAGCATGATTCATTGGGGATATGTTGAAAAAGACAAGGGGAATCAATTATTTTTCTCAGTATCAATTAAACACGCAGTAAAACAAAGGTGGCAGATATACAGGTGTTTGCTGCTGCTTGGTTAATGCTGCAGCAGTAATTTTAAATATGAGGTGTTTTTCTTCTAGAGAGAAATAATTTTGTAGAGAGGAATTAGGATGGAGTTAGATAACTCCAGATTTTTTAGTCAAAACCAGACATAATGGAGTTCCACAGCACTTTCTACCAGCTTCAAAAATAACTGACATAATTGAAGCTTCTATAAAATTAAAGACACTGATTTTTATTTTTGTACTTAAATTTATACATACTGTATAAAAATTCTGTATATTCTATGATGCTTTTAATTTATTTACCTTTTTTTTTAAAGGGGCACATGTGACTGTTCAAACTAAAATTTTATTTAATTCACGAATTCTTAAAGAGGTGGAATAATGATAGTGGATATAAAAAGGCAAGTGGATATAAAAGATGGTAGTGGATATAAAAAACAAATTTAGCTGGATGACTTGTTGCAGTGTTTAGTGATTTGCTTAGGACTTATAAATTTATGCACTTGTCAGTGATTTCTGCCTTGAATAACTGTAGAACAAGCTAGGAGGAAGGGCAGTTAAAGGAGCAATATTTTGTTATCAAATGTTGTTAACTTTGAGAAAATCCTTTTCTTCATGATGTGAATTATATGCTAGAGAACAGAAGATGAGAACATTAAAATTACCATGCTAGAAGCTCTGCCTAGCCACGTGTCTTTGTCCAAGGGTAGCAAATGATGATTCTGCAGTGGGTTTCCTCTCCTCTTTTGGCATTTAGCTGTAGGAGCTTTTGGCTAGATTACATTCAGGCTATAAATATATTCTTTATATATACGTATTTTTTTTTTTTTCATTATGCAAAACTTTTGGCAAAGATTTGCTGTAGACATTGCTTTAGAGAGTTGAAGCTTACCATGAAGTTGTTTGTTAATAGATGATCTGGCTAATATTTGAGGTGGAGATATATTCTGTGCAGCCAGTTGCTAGGGAGAGCTAGGGAGTGGTGTGTGTTTATCTGAACTGCAGCAAAGGAATAGTTGGGAGATGGATATTACTATTTAAATATGCTTACAATAGTGCTCTTGTGTTCAAACTGAGGTTAATTAGTTTGCTGATTTAAAAAAAAGCAATCAAGAATCAAGAAATCTACATATTTCACTTTATATACCCTTTTCAAATATGTATAGTTTGGGTGAGCTTCCTTCTGAGCTTTTTACAATGCTTAGTTTTTAAATATAATCATGGACTGCTCAAAACATTCAGATTTCTGAAAGCCCTGTCATAAAAGTCTGCCTCTGGGATGGTAGTGTCAGAAACGGGAGAGAAGGGAAAAAGGGACCCTTCCATGGCCTTTGGTGTGGTCTTCATAGCAGCCATTATATCCACAAGCATTTAAACACCTAAAGAGGGAAAGGCTGTGGATATTGTCTTCCTAAACTTTAGTAAAGCCTTTGACCCTGTTTTCCACAGTGTTCTGGAGAAACTCTTCACTGGGTAAAAAAACTGGCTGAATGACTGGGCCTGAAAAGTGGTGGTGAATGGAGTTAAATCCAGTTGGCAGGTGGTCATAGGTGGTGTTCCCCAGGGTTCAGTATTTGGGCCTGTTCTCTTTAAGATCTTAAATAAAAGCTTTGTTTCAATCATCTGGATGAGGGGATCAAAGGCACCCTCAGTATGTTTGCCGGTGTTACCAAGTATGTCTGCAGGTGACACCAAGTTAGTCAGGAGCGTTGGTCTGCTCGCAGGTAGGAAAGCTTTACAGAGGGATCTGGACAGGTTGGATCAGTGGGCCAAGGCCAGCAGCGTGAAGTTCAACAAGGCCAAGTGCCAGGTCCTGCAACGTGGGTCACAACAACCCCATGCAACGCTACAAGCTTGGGGAAGAGCAGCCAAAAAGCTGCCTGGTGAAAAAGAACCTGTAGGTGCTGGTCAACAACCAGCAGTGTGCCCAGGTGGACAAGAAGGCCAACAGCATCCTGGCTTTTATCAGAAATAGTGTGGCTAGCAGGACTAGGCTGGCAACTGTCCTCTCTCTGCAGTGCTGAGGCTGCACCTCAGAATACTGTGTTCAAGTTTGGGCTCCTCGCTACAAGAAGGACGCTGAGGTGCTGGAGTGTGTCCAAAGAAGGGCAAGGAATCTGGTGAAGGATCTAGAGACCAAGTCTTCTAGGGACTAGCTGAGGGAACTGGGGTTGTTTAGCCTGGAGAAAAGGAGGCTCAGTGGAGACCTTATCACTGTGCAACTACCTGATAGGAGGTTGTAGCAAGGTAGGGGTCTGTCTGTTCTCTCAGGTAACAAGTGACAGGACAAGAGGAAATGGCTTCAGGTTGCACTCGGGGAGTTTTAGGTTGTCAGGAAAAAATTCTTCATGGAGAGGTTTGTCAAGCACTGGAATAGGCTGCCCAGGGAAATGGCTGAGTCAACACTCCTAGAGGTATTTAAAAGACATGTAGATGTGGTGCTTAGGATGGTTTAGTGGTGCACCTGGCAGTGCTGGGTTAGGTTGAACTTGGTGATCTTGAAGGTCCTTTCTAACCTGAAAAATTCTGTGATTCTATGAAATTTTCTTGTCACAGGCTAGTGGTAGCAACAGGTGAAGTGGTGAAATGTTTGTGGCTGTCACTTTTGTTTCTCACTGGCTGTTCTTTTGCTGGATAAGATTCTGGTTCTAGTCTGGATAAGGTGAACACTTTCTTGAGTAGTAAATCATCTTGTAGTAAGTGTAACTCATGCTCTGTTGTCATCAATCTTCCTTCTTTTCACACAAGGACTTTCAATAATTCTTTCTTCATCTGCAAATAATACCTGTGAGTCTTACTCATACTTCTGTACCAAAACTTCACCACATTGGTTCCATGTTAAGAAAGCTTGATTTATTATTTTTTTTAAAAGGGGCTTTTTTGCCCATATTTATTTCAGCGCTCTTATCAACTAGTCAGTCTTAATTTTTCAAGTGTAAAAATGGGACTGAAGACTTTATTTTTTTCCACCAGTGCTTAGAAATTGGCACTTGAGAATTTCATGTTACCTCACATGCAAGAGAGGTAGTATCCTTGTTTCATCCGTAGTTTAAGTGTGTTCTGTAGGCTGTAGAGGATGCTTACATTTTTTTCACATTAATTTATTAAAAATCTGAAAATTGCCTATAAGTTTTGATGTGCTTGATAAGCTGGCTCGTGTCAGCATAGGGAGTCTGTGTCACACAAGTGGTAAGGTACTCACAAAGGTAACACCAAGACCCGATGTAATAATCATTTGGAAAGGCCACTAAACATAGTCTCTGAAACCACTGACTTTTTGAAACTGGTGAGTTTCTGATACCTGGATATTTTTTGGGTTAAGATTTAAGTTTTTCAGGAGAAGTATTTTTCTAGTTTGAAATCTTGCCTTTCTCTTGTTTTACTAGAGTTTTGAGGAAAATTTGTTCTCAAACTGTAGTCAATATCATAATTTCTGAGTAGCAGGTTGTATTCCCTCCTAGGTGTTGTGCCTCCTACTAGCCAAGGATCCAAGGTAGCATGAACTGAAATCTGTACTGAATCCTCAGGAAACTGTGGCACAGATATTCTTGTGGGAGATAAATGCAGGGATATCTTCTTGGTTTTGTTGCATGGAATGGATGCTTTGAATAATACTACAGTATGTTAGCAAGGAAGTTGAACAAAGTATGTGAGGGCACAAATTCTGACATGTGTGTGCAAAACTTTTTTTTTTTTTCAACTTGACATGTCAAACTTGTTCCTCACATTACAATTCATTTCTGCTCGCAGAAAATAATCTTACACCTCAGCTAGCTGTGCCTGTGCTCATTATCACATGCATCAGAGTTGGAAGGAGGTGAAATATCTATTACTTTGCATTGCTTTGCACAAGTACTGTAAAGTGCTGGGACCTACAAAGGTGCAGCTGGAGTTTCGAGTCATCTTTAATGATTATTGTGTTTCCAGATACTATTTGGGGAAGGAAGAAAAGAATTTATGTGTGAAAGCTGAGATGTTCCCAGAAAACCAAGATATCAGGTCTCCCAGTTTTTTTTGAGGCAAAGAAGATTACTAAATCTAGCACTCTCATCATTCAGTCATATAGATTTGTGGGAATAAAATACAGATTGGCAAAAAAAAAAAAATCAGAGTTTAAATTTGAGTAGCTGAAATCTGGTACAGTAAATTAAACCTCCCCATTGTATCAGAATAAACCAGTTCTGAAAATACTTTGCCATTATCAAATATTTCTGTACTGTAAAAATGCCTCGCTTAATCTCTGACATAAGATACACACATGTGAACTCCCTGAATTTATTACTGTTCTCTTTCTAGTCAAATAATCTTTGATCTTTCAGATTTTAAAGCGCTTTTATTCTCAAAACTGCCTTGTATGTTTCTGACTACTTGTAGCACCTTTCATCAGAAGAGAACGACCACAGTTCTTGTTACAGCCAGTCAGATAGTCAGTATGGTTCTCCTCCAAAGGGTTGGTCAGAAGAGTTGGATGAACATGGTCAAACCTTATATACCAATGACTATACTAACGAAAAGGTACTTTTTCCTTCTTCTCATCATGTGTTCTAAATCTTCTCCACTAATTCACTGTCAGAAATGCAGATTTTGTTTCTATAAGTGAAAAGCATACCTGAGCAGCATCTTCTTTTGTTCTTTAAATATGCATGAAACTTTAGCAAATAAACTGACTTTTTTTTTTTTCTTATATGTTCTTTATTATTTAGAAAAAATGTCCTATTTCCAGTTGGGTATCAGATGATATTAAATGAAAGTATCATGTATAATTTTTTTTTTTTTTTTTTTAATTCCAGCCTTTGCCCCATTCTCTTGGTTATACTTCAGGAATTAACTTCATTTCAATAAAATGTTTTCTTACTGTCTTTTAAGAGCTGTCTTGTCTACACAGACCTTCCAGTTAGGATGGTTTTGAAGTGAAAATAATGCTGCTTTATTAATTTCATCCTTTACTGGAGATTTCCAGTACTATGTTCAGATGTAGACAAACTTCTTAGTTAATCTACGGCCATATTTATGTTCTGTTCTAATTATCTAACTGTTCCTGTCAGCTTGCTGTGATTCTGGGCCCATCATAAAAATTTCTCCCACATAGGATAAATGATAATATTTGTATTTGTAAAGCAGTCTGTTTTTTCTAACTGTTCACTAAAGTTGCAGGTTGGTTTTTAACTTCAGAAAGTGTTCATTGAAACAGCAGTTTGTGTATTCCATTACAGTATCACCTCTTCTTCAATTGTAGAGCACATGCTTATGATTTGACAAACTTTTAAAAAAAATCGCACTGGGATTATTAGAAAATGGTGTTTCCTATCAGAAGCAGTTTATTAGAAGGCAGTCTTCTGAAACCTCCTTGACTCCAGAGCCTTGCTGCATGTGTTTATTTGCATAATTTTGTGTGATCTTCTTTTAGACTTTTGCTCTTGAAAATTCTTTCCTTTCTTCATAACTAGTCACAGTTGTAATGGTTTTACCCCTTTGACTGCAGGAGTTCCTTATAGAGGTTACGTAAGTTAAATTATCTTCATGATTTAATTGGGAACTGCATCTCATGTTCCTGTTGATCTTTTAAAAATGGAGTTGTTCAACAAGTGCAATGATCTCTTAAATTATCTGCAGTTGCTGGTTGAGCTTCTTGTAGTTCTATATTTATCCTTACACAGATCTGAGGGAAAGACTGTGCCTTCTTAAACTGACACTATAATGTCAATGAGTGAGACATACCATCTTCAAAAATACCTGTTTGTCACAATCTCTTTTGTGGTATTGCAGGAGCATTTTCTGAGGAGTTACAGAAGAATAAAATGATAGTGTAATTCAGGAAGCTGAGAACTGTGTTGCTTTCATTGCTAACTAACCTTAGTTAGTTAATGGAAGTTGTGCACTAGATGCTGCTGACATGGATGGCACTTTATTAAAAATTAACTTTATATCCCAGGTATCAGAGATTTACTGTGTTATGACTGTCACTCTGATTCCACTTCCTATCATCGCATTTCTTTCTACAGTGGATAAAACATGCAGATGAACAAGGCAGACCATACTACTACAGTGCTGATGGTTCCCGATCAGAATGGGAGTTACCTAAGGTGAGTGACCTAAAAAAGAAACTTTGACAGCTTGGAGCTTCCCACACCTCTATAAATGTTCTATGGGACCTTTAATGGGAGTTACTTACAACAAGAGGACCTGCATATTGGGTGTGGTTATTTCTTGCATTTTGATGGAGTTTCTGATTACGAAGAGAGAAGAATATAACTATAACAGAAGTAAATGAGCAATTGACTCTTGAATTTATGATTCAAGAGCATATGCATTTGCAGAAATCATTAGGTTTTAGATTTAAACGCTTTGGAATAGGTTAAACATTTTAGCAAAAGATGTAGCTAGTTTATATAACTGTGTCTGAAGAACATACAGCAGAGCTATTACATTTGTGAGTAATTGAAGCATGATTGAAGATTAGTATCTTGAAAATTTTACTGAAGCTGGTTCTGAAAGTGCTTAGGAACAAATGAATTGGAAAGACAACGTAGACTGCAGAACTGCTTTGAAGAAAAATAATCTGTATTGAAAACTCATGAGTGGTGAGAGAAAAGTGTAGAAAGACTTCAGCACTGTAACTTGCTAAATGAAAATTAATTTACTAGGGAAAAAGCCATCTTCTTTGTCAGTTTTCACAAGAACACTGTAAAAACAGTGTATTTAGTTCAAATATTGCCTTCCAAAATGTGTTGTCAAATGAAGTGATGGAATAGCGTGGTTACTAAATCACAAAAAGAAGAAAATGCTTTTGTTAGGTGCTTCTTAATAATCTGGACTTCATTAGAGCTAAAAATCATCTAGAGGTTTCTAGAAGTAGCACATTAGCTAAGCCAATACTATAACATAAAAAAATCTTAACTTTTAGGGCATTAAGTGTAAATGTGAACATGTTCAGGAATAACACTTCCATTGGTTTTATATGTGTGTTTAAAAACTGTGAGGGTATATGTTGAAAGGGGTGACAGTTACAAAACAAATTGCATTAGACAGTCTCACAGAAAGCCCTCCAGTCATGTATATTTAAGTAACGTCTAGGAGTAGATGAATGCCTCTGGCTGAAAATGAGGTCTCAGATGGAGTAGCTTTGACAACTGCTGAAAAGTATTAAGGCTCATGATGAGTGTGACCCAGCTTTTTGCAGTGGAAGAAGAGAACATACAGAATTGTTCTTTAAAATGGATAATGTCTTTAACCATCATTTGTTCTACATCTTACAAAAGACTCTGAGTTTTCTCCTGTGCCTATGTATTCTGCTGTATTCAGTTATTGGTTCTTGCCAATTATTTTTAAAAAAGAAAAATAAATAAATTAGCAAATAAAAATGCATTCCTGTGCAGATCACTATGGTAAAATATGTTTATTTCCTGTGTAGTGAATGAGTAATATCTAAATTATGTTGAGAAATGCTACAACCCTGTTGCAGAAACCTAGTTTTCTAAATCTGACTTTTATAATTTAAGCCAATGAAAAATCTGTATTGGGGGAGAAGTTAAATTGTTTTCAGGAATGAGAACTCTTTATTTTCTGAAGCTTAAAAGGGTGATCTGTCAAAATGACCAAAAAAAAAATGATGAAAACTATGTAAAAAAATATTGAATAATCAGCTCGAAGGGGAAGTAGAGAGGACAACCTAATAAAGATTAGGGTTTAATGGTGTCTAAAATTTTCAAAGTGTGTTCCTGGGCTGATGTCTGGTATAGCAGCATGACGCTTGGCCATACTCTGACTGAACTTTCTGATGCAAGAGTAGACTTTGAAAGAAAATGTGTGTGTTATATGCCTCTGGAGTGAACTCATAGTTTTGGTGTTAATGTTTACAGCCTGCAATTACATTTTCTATTCTCAGAAGTACCTCTCCTCGCTGTGTCCACAGAGGAAGTGTGAGGTAGAGGAACTTCATTTTTGGCAGTCCTATTAGACAAGCAGTCTGTTAATTCACTGCCTGTGTACTGCCAATGAGTGTGAGCTTAGGGCCCTCAATTCTGATACTCAGGTGAATGATTGCTGAAGACAGCATGCTCTGTTTGACAGCATTCACGTCTGAAAAATGACAATAAAACACAGTGCAGGTAATACCGGCAAGTTATAATGCAATCAGATGTTGAAGTAAAATAAAAATAAGAATATGTAGGTAGGTCCTGGTTGTCTTATGGTAAATTTGTCTTGCTCTGAGCTGTGATACTGATTTGAGGTAACATACTCTGTGTCTTGGCACTCGTATCTACTGTTAGTCAATGCCCTAAACAGAATCATTAGCAATACTGAATCATCTTCATATTCTTGTCATAAAATTTGGGATTGCTTTGGAAAAGTTGAAACAGTCTCAGGTGATGTGAATATGTAGACAGTTAAGAACAGAAGTGCAGGTGATATGACAAACCTGAGATTAGCATGAGAAGGCAGACAGTTTTGGTTTTGTTGTGGTGTTGTTTCTTGTTGTTTGGTTTTTTGTATGTTGTGGTTGTGTTCTTCCTTCCCCCCCCACCTCAAGGCAGCAAACCAAGTGGGTTATCCAGAGATGTTTTTCAGTCAGTTGTACATTTGAAATAGAGCTGCTTGTCCCAGTAGTCCCCTTGTTCTGCATAGGTTCTGTTCCTTCAGTGTGGCTGATGCCTCCAGTTGCCACTCAGATGTCCTATGGCAGAGAATGAAGAATCTTGTTTCCCCAGAGAAAGAAAGGAAATTAAGTCCTTAAAAAGACAAAGTACTCTCTGAAAAAAAAAATTTCTCAGTTTAAGGAAGAGGTGTTACTGATTTAGTTGATAAGAAAAACAAGAGCCATAACAAAGGTGTTATATCTATCACAGCACCAAAAAACTATGTTCTAAGACGACAGCAGTAGTAGAACTAAAGAGTGGTTTTGTTCTGAAGCAACATTTAAATTTAAACAAAAAACCCCAAACAAACCCTTCCATTTCAGACAGTCTATTGGGACAACTGTAGATAACATGGTAGACTACATAAGGTGCTAAAGGCTACTAGCATATCAGAATGTTTTTAAACACTGCTGTTTTGATTACTGATTGCAAGAAGTGAGAATAAAATGCTTAGGTTTGGGTCTTTAGTAACCTTAACTGTCTGCTGCTTTTCACTCTTTTCTCCCTTCATCCACCCCGTTCCTTTTATCTGGCTGAGAATGTTGTTAACACCAACAAAGAACAATCTTTTTTTCTGTTTCTTAAAACTGATAGATCTGTTCCATCTTCGTAAGAACTAGGACAGCTGCTACAAATAACTCAGAGGGGTTACATATATTTCAGTCACAATTAGGCTAGGACAGAGCCTTGAGCCATGCCACATATCAGGTTAAAATTAAATACAGATCACTTGGCCAGTGGAGAGGGTTAGAAAATTTTTACCAAGGCAAAGAAAGCTTTTAAGTGTCAGGTGAAGGCATTGAACAAATCCAGCAATGAAAATAACCCTGTGTGACCTGAATTTACATCACTGATGTCCTTATCATATGCTATGAGCTGTTAAGAAGTCAGTGTTACCGGGTGCATGTAGTCACAGAGTATGAACAACTTGCTCATGTCCTCCCTTCCTGACTGGAGATGCTCCCAATGAAATGGGGAAGAAACTGAGGTGATGTGTTGGAAGAGTTAATGTAATGGGAGAAATCTGAGTTTGTGGAGGTTTTTCAAGGAACAGTAGTGTGTGCCTTTGGAGCTGTGTGCTACGTTATCCAAAGCTTTAGAATTAAGAAAACTACATCGCGCCTTCAAAGATATAGTTAAGGTGCATGGTGTAGCAGAAGTCATCCTACCAGGCAATACGTAGTCCTGAATGGGTCAGTTTTATTACAGTGTTTGGCCCTTGCCTGATCTCGTATCTTCAGTGCTTAGGCACAGAAGACATAGAATGCTTAGGCATGTGTTTCTATGCTTAGGCATAGAAAGCTTGCTTTATTTTTACATAGTTATGTAAAAATAAAACTTCAGATGAGGGAAGGAGACACCAATGTAGTTACTTGCCATTGCTAATGAACAGTAGGAAATGCTGTAAGTGCCTATAGGAGAGGTAACAGCTCTGCAGGTGGGAGCCCTGTGGAGTGTCAACAAGTGAATCAGACCTGGAACTGTTCTGCAAGGCTTTTTGAACTCAGCAGATTGGGTGGTGGGAGACCAAAGAGTAGCAGGGGTGATGCCATCTGACCTGGCTAGGCCATTAACTGTGGCTACTCTTCTCTAGCCAGTGGACTCTACCTGTTCTAGAAGATGGCTAGTTCAGTTGGGTAACAGAATCTGAAACAGTATCTGTATCTCACTGTGATCCTCTTTGGAGATCCCAGATCAATCCAAAAGCAGAGGCTTGTCTTGAGCCTAGATATAAGTAAACCTTTACCCCCGCCAACTTCCCCTTAGGAGTGTGTTCTACTATTTGTAATGAATAAAACAAAAAATCCTCATAAAGGGTACAAAAATCTTACTTAATGCCTGTACTGTGAGAAAATGGTGCAGAGCTGTCAGATGTTCCTTTTTAAAGACTTTTCAGTTTACTGACACAGTATCACCAGTGCAAATGATTTAAGCTGCTAAAATGCATATAGCCCAGAGTTTGAGTTGCTAGCAGTGATTTTTTTTTTTTAATGAGCTCCATATCCTATTGCTTTGCTTTCTTGTTAAATATCTTTTGTTAAACCAGAATTTCATATTAGTCTACAGATCCTTTCTCCTTCAAGCCAGGTTGTCTTGTTAGATACCTCCTGATGGCTTATGATGGTATCACAGGCACCTTTTAGATATAGATCACCTGTAATTAGGCTTGTGCCCATATCCTAACTCTTAACGTAGACTTAAATTTACGATTAATGACTTTAAATTAAGCCTTTGACTATTTAAACTTAAATTCAAGAAGTTACTGAAACTGAAAGTGCATGGAGGATTTGCATAAATAATATTCACGACTGTCACTGAAGTGGAAATTTATATCTGAAATAAATTGTTCTGTTTCATACCAAGAAGTATGCTTGAATTGCCAACTTAAATGCGTTAGAACTGCTACAAGGAATGTTGTTGGTGACAGACTTCTGGAATTTAGACATAGTTTTCTCTGAAAATTTAGTTTTTAGTTGTAGTGGGGTGGGAATTTTGCTGCACATTGCATAGCTTGCTGCCACAGTCTGAGCTGTATGGGCACTTGCAGAATGGCTATTTCCTTGACAAAAAAGTAAGCTAGTCTTAGATTCCTTGCAGCATGAATGATGGTTCAACTTTTGATTTAACAAGGGGACAAACGGGGAGTTACCTAAATCTTGGCATTGTCAGGAAGAAGTTGTCATGTGAGTATAAATGTGCTGAACTCAACACAGTCCATGCAACTTTTTCTGTTTTCTGATTCTGTTTTCGGTACTGCAGGATTCATTCACCTGGGAGTATTTCAGTACTCTTCCACATATTGAAATAAATAATGAAATGCTTTATTTACCTTTTAACATCTGTTGACTTATTGGAGCACTAAGTCTGTTCACAGTAAAATACAAAGTGAACACAAGCATAGTGTCTGCTGTGGCAGTAATAATGCTGGTTCTTTATTTGGGCAATAAATGTAAGTGTTTTATGCAATTTAGCTTAAATTTACCATTTATATTGCTTAGATTAAACCTTGGTATGTTTCATTGTCATATGTATGTATAGGTTATTCTATCTTTAAAGACCTGAGGCTCTCAACTTCGGGTAGGAAACAGTAGCAAAACTGTAGAATTTGGTTTGCTTGGAAAGATTATTGTTTTAGCCTTTTAAAATAAAAAGGGCACTTGACTTTCCTTTGTTACTTCTTACCCAGTGGATTCTAGTCCTTTATTTGACTCTGGAAATGCTGCCTTCTTTCTTTCTATGAGCAAATTTTAGTCTTCTGATGCTGAATAGAAAGAGTGAGATATTTAATGACTTAAACTATACACTGATGCTGTCTTTTCTTATTTGTATTTTCAGTATTAAACTTTGAAATATTTTTTTAAAAATAATTCTTTATAATGCTACCTCAGTGTTGGTGCTGATGCTTTAAAGAGACAATGCTACTAACAATAAGTATGCTGCAATGCTGAGATCTAATTAAATTCTGGGTCCTTCTCATGACCTTCATACTTTCTCAGCCTGTCTATCTTTGGATGCTTTTGAGTTATGAGAAATTCTGTAATGATAAATCAGTTCTCTCCTTGGCTATCAGAGCTGTGCTGAGTCTTAAAATTATTTCCTGCTATGTATTTATTTCCTGTGCTTACATACATTCCACACCTGCAAATCCTTTTATAAATAATTTGATGTGATTATTCTGAAGAAGCAAGTCCTCACCATTATGTGTCCTCTCTTAAGCATCCCAAGTCTTTGGGTCGAAGAGAATCGTACCCAAGCAATCATAACTATAAGTCTAAATACCTTACTGCAGGATAATAGAGTTTTTCTTTTCTTGCACGAGAGCTGGATGAGGGGTATAACACTGTCAGTGCAATATGAAGACTGAATGTTTAAGTCTTGTGTTTATTCTAATTCCTTAGTGGTTCTCATATCCTGGTTGGTTGCAAAACCAGCAGCAGTAAGCTTTTGCGCAAGAAATCAAACATCTGTCTGCCAATGGAGAGTATTATCCCAACAGGCTGGTCTTTGTTGCTGCCTTGGAGATGACTGCAGCAGAAAGGACAGTTCTGAAGATGAAATGCAAAATAAAACTAAGGCTATTTTCACACCTTTGGGTGATGTCAGGAATTTGAAAGCTTGAACTGTTAGGATGTATGAGTGGTATGTCCAAATCTTGTTTGCATAAATCAGATTCTACTTATAGCTCGATTTTTTTCTTCTATAGTATAATGCTTCACCACAGCAGCAGAGAGATATAATAAAGAGTAGGAGTCTGGACAGGAGGCTACAAGAACCAATAGTTTTAACAAAATGGAGACACAGCACGATTGTGTTGGACACCAACGATAAGGTAGGAGCAAGTGAAACAGCGTGCTGGAATACTAACCGTTTCTGATGTGTCGGGTATTTCACAGGAATGGGTATGCCTGAATTTCTGAAATCTCATTTTTCTTATATTCTGTCATTGTGTGTAATATTCGGTGAAAACGGGCTGTTCAATCACTCTAGTACTGTTACTTTCTGTGTAGTAGCTCTTTTCTTGTTATCCTTGAAGTACTTAACTAGTGTTAGTTCAGAGCTTGTGTGCATCCTTTTAACTTAAAATTGAGACTCTTAGTTCAGTTTAGTCTGTGGAGTGTAATTAGGGTTTGAATTCAAGAATTATGATTGTGAGTGAGGTTCTAATGTAAGGTATAGTGATACTTCATGCCTGAATGTTTTAAATATAGTAAACACCTAGTAGGAACAGGCTTGAAAGACTGCAGATAAATAATTGAAACATTCGTAGAATTGAAATAAAAGTTGCACTTGCTAAAGTAAGAACTATGCCTTAAAGATATAAACAGTAGTATTATATAGTGGATTTATCCTTTTAAGGATTGTTCCATTGATCTCCACTGCAGCATCTTAAGGAAAGAGGCAAAGCTGTGTGGTTACAGCAGGGCAGTACTATGGTTATCGAGGGACAGTACAGACAGTGCTGAGATGCTCGGCGTTGATCCTGTCCAGAGCTGAGCTGGATGGTGTTTAGTCTGAAAAGAGCAATGGGTCAGTAAGAACAAAGGCTGTTCCCTGCCTGTTCTTACGGAGTGTTCTTGATAGTCTGTTTTGGGCTGTAGGGTAACAGAAGCTGCTTTGGCCAACAGAGAGGCAGAGCCTCTCCCTTCCTTTCCCTCTGCCTGTGTCTCTCCAGCTCTGTCCCAGCCGTTTCTGCTTGTACCGGAGTGTTCTGCCTTGTGGGTGTGGGGAGGAGATAGGAGCTGAGCAGGGAGCAACTGAAACGGGTGTTGTAGGCTTGAGATGTGCTGGTTTCTGTAACTTTGCAGCAGTCCATCCCAAGATTCATGAGAACTGAAATACTTTTAAAATACTGAAACCTGAGCACGGAGTATGAGCACTGAGAATGTGGTACCAGGAAACAGTATTATCAGCCCTCTTTTTCTAAAGATACAGGGGAAAATGAAATGCACGTAGACTTGGGAGTATGGAGAAAAGCCACTAAGTGGACCTGTGTAATTGCAGATGTCCAAGACAAACTTAAATGGACAAAACACAGTAGCTGTAATGAAAATGGATCTACTGCCCAGAATGTTACTTTTTTGACCTGTTGTTTATGGTACGTTTTAATGGCTTTCCTTGTCGAAATGAAGTGTAGGAGAGTGGGTTGTCATGAGTTGACTGCGTTCCTCGGAATAGGATTTATTGGATTTGATCTTAAGCTTTTGAGCTGTCAGTTTGGAATATATCATGCATGGTGCTGAGGAGGCAGTGGACCGTGCTTGGCTGGGGACTTTGCACCTATATGTTTTAGTTTAGCCTGAGCAGTTCTGAGGGCCCTGTACTGCTCCTTTCCCCTCCTTTATGCATTCTGCTGTACGGAGTGTTGTGGCACTGCATGAGAGACAGCCTGGATAGAGTCCTGATAAATCCAAACTGACTGGATGGTTCTAGCCTCTTGTGCAGTTTACACTTCACAAGTATGAACAGTTCTGTTGGAGGTAGTGTAAGTTTTGGCCTCACTTTTAGAGGAAGACCGATCTTTTTATTTTTTTCACGTAATATTTGCTTCTGTTTGGAATGACCTTTATGTAGTGCTGCACTGTATGAAGCACTTCTTATAAGACATTGAATAAATGGAACTGCTTACTTTTCTTCAAGACCCAATGTTGAAATATCAAGACCTTAAACCTAGGGAAAGGAAACATGAAATTGTACAGTGTCTAGTGTAATAACCACAAGAAACTGTATATATGAGCCACATTTGTGAAGTCCAAGTCAGTAGCTTAAAGCTCCTTTAACAGCTTCAAAAGTGGTAAGGACACTCTATAGTTGATATAAAGAACAGTGTTAGTGCTTTGAGAAAATGAAAAATGTGTAGTGGAGCAATAAACTAGTGTGTTGTGGAAAGACAAAATTTGTTTAGTATATTCATGTAAGTATTTTATTACTACTGACAGCCACACTGTTAAATGCTTTAAATTATTATATGGAAAGGAAATAGTTCACCACAAATACTGGATTTCTTGTGCTGGAGTTGCTTAGTGTATGAAAGCTATCTCAGATTCAGAATGAAATAGAAATAAAAACAATTTGTTTGTCTGGATAGACAGATCAACTGCAAGTTAGCTTTTTAGTTGACTTCTAGAGAAGCTATTTTATTTTTATTTTCTTTATTTGTTTTTCCCAGAAAAACAACACAACTCAAGTAATAAAAATAGGCCAGTCAAAAGAGCGTTTGAAATGTGTCAGAATGAAAGTGTGGTTTGCCATGGCTGATGAGAATTTGATGATACCAAATGTACTTGTTAACTGTTTATTTGCTGTGGCACATATCTGTATGTGGTCATCAGCTAAAAAATTTGGTAAGCAGAGGAAAAAATAGCTTCCTGGAAGAGACAATGATGATTTCCTTAATTTGACCCTTTGTTTTCCCCTCCTACAGACATCTGAAAATACAGAGCACTTAGGCTGTTCTTAAAATTGTTAGTGTCCTTTGTTCGAAACCGGGACAGGTGTGTTTGTGCTAAGCAATCGTGACTGCAGAGGAAATGCTCATGCCTTTTTAATCCCAGATGGGCTATTTTTTTTCTGGTTTTCAGAGATTTAGTACTTCCTTTTGGTTGGTAGTAAATGCCTCATTTAGAACCAAACCCTCAATCTCTAGAAATTTTTGGTGCTTGATTATAAGGAAATTAATGACCATGACTCACAAAGTTAATAGAGTGTAGGCTTATGTTTTTCTACATGTATAATGATTTTTTGTACTAATCCTATATTTATCAACCACACAGAGACATCTGTTTTTTAAAATCTTGATGTTTATTATATGGTGCTCTGTAGTAAGTTGGTATTATAAATGTGCTTCATAATTTGATAGGAAGGCATAGAAAAAATCTGCCCCTTAATAAGGATGAAAGCTTTTGCTTTAAGCTTAAACAGCATGCATTAACATGTTTTTCAAATAAATATGTGCTAATTAACCCAGTTTTCAGCATCGTCTGTAAATCTTGTAAGAACACTTTAGTAAGCACGTTTGTAATACAACTATCTGATAATATAATGAATGCTTTAAAAAGTACTTTTGTAATGGTGTGTATGAAGAGAGAAAGAGGATCCTTAGTGTTAAAAGAAATTTTTAGAAGTTAAGAAAGATAATAACTTCTGTTGCTTATTTGAATTTTATAGGAATCAACTGCTTCGAAGGCCAGTTTTCCTGAAAATGAATCCTCTCCTTCTTCACCAAAGCATCAAGCCACAGTCAGTATGCAAAGTGTTTAAATACATAAGTAAATGTTGTAGAAACTGGGCTATTCATGATTAGAAAATTGAGGGTAAGCCTTCTTGTTACTGAGAAAAACAACGGGATAGAACTATTTGAAGGCTTTACATTTTAAAAGGAATGCATTGCATCCAAATGTGCTTTCAGAAAACAATGTAAATGTATTTCTTTCAAATGCAGCTTGGTGGTAGGAGATTAAGTTAAAATTTCACTGTGGAGTAAAGTTGTCAGATTTGTAGAATTCAGTTTACTTCCTTCAACAGTCATGTCTTCTTGTCTAGCAACTTGGAAGATAAAAGCCAAAACAAACTCCCCCTCTCCACAGAATCTCTCATTGTCAGTAATAGTTTGTCCTATTTGATATCTTAATTTTTTGCTTGTGTTTCAGTCTCCTTGAACAGATATAGAGGACCTGGCATAAATAAACTGGGTTCTTTTTTTTATTTAGTAGAATAACTACTGGGAGGAAAAATGGATCTTGTTAAACTTGTTATGAATGTTTAACAGATTCTTTGTGTCAGTTTATATTTTAAATGTGATTGTTGCTTTTTAAAACAGTGGGAAATAATTTTAAAAAATTAAGTTTTTGTATTTTCAAAAAATTTTGGATGTGTACTACAGTAACATTGATATAATATGCTTTGATGAATTCCAGCAGCCCTTTAGTAGGAAGCTCAGGGCATTAAAGGCCCTACTTCTCCTATTTAATTCTTATTCTGTATGCAGGGAGTGGTTCTGTGCCTTATTCATGCTAATCCATTCTTAGAACTTTTTAGTTTCCACAATAAAATAAACTTTTTTTTTTTAATTAAGCAAGCACAGTTGATATTCTTACACACAAGCAATAATTGCTGTGTGTATTCTAATTTCTTTAAATATGGCTCAGGCCTTGAATTATGAAAATTATATTTTGTACAAAACTCACTGCTGCTTGAGATACTAGAAAACAATAATTTGTATTTTCTTTAGCTGTCCCCTGGGATTTAAATGTTTCAAAGAAAGCTGATAAATTTTTGTCTAATTTGATCCTTAACTTGCTTTCCACTTCTTTTTCCCTGATTACATTAATTTTCCCATTAGTACCCCCTAGTGTTCCTGCTAAGTAGGGCAGTATAGTACTTTTTCTGAATGATTCTTCTTTGGACCATTCCCACCAGTTCCACCATTAGTAACTTAGTAAAACCGTAATTTATTTGAGAAAATGGGAATGGGTTGCTCAGTCACTGTTAAAGATGGTGAGAGGCTGTTCCAATTACTAAACCCAAAGATTTGTTAGCATGGTGCAACGCACAGGCCTGTTGATGATGGTCTGCATGGATATGAAAGTGATCTAAAGAATGGGCTAATTTTTTGTGGGCGGAAGGATGAAGGGGGGGGAGGAGGGAAGTGGCTCATTTCTTCTTTTAAAATACTAGTTTTGGAAAATATATTTTATCACTGGCTTGGGAAAGCATTCGAGTCAAATGGAATAGTAGAATTGCTTAAATTTGAGATTTAAGCTTAAATTTGAGATTTGGAGAAAAATGCTGAAGAGAATATACCTTCTATTTTCATTGGATCTAGAAATGAGGACATTTTTGTTACAATAAACCAAATTTGGATCCTTTCTCTAGTTGATTGTTTCAATTAATAGCATAGTTCTTAAATTTGGAACTGTTACAAGCTGTTACTGAAAGGGAATTGATTTAGAAAGTAATTTAACGTTCCTTTAGCACCATTCACTGGTAGGAAAAGACTGGAATGACAGGAAAAAATGATAGTTTGTTACCTCATCTTGAGTCACAGGTAGTATAAATCAGTGGCTTCCCTTCATAGCCTAGAGTAATTTTCCAAACATTCCTTTAGATTTTTGCACAGAAATCACAAATGTTCGCTCCAGATACTTGAAACTTGCAAATACCTTTCTTGTTCAGTGACTGGTCTTCAAATACATAGAGAGGCATACCAATAGAAATTATTTTCATCAACAAGGCATAATGAAGTAGTTTAAAATTCTAATATTTTCCTTGGGGATAGGAAAAAAGGCATCAAAGAAATGTTTCACTCATCTCTTTTTCAAATGAGCATGTTAATATTTTTATTAATTTCAACCATGTTTTATTTAAAATATGCAGTTATGTTAAAATAACCTAGAAGAAATTTGTCAGAGAATTTAGGCTTTGTCAGACAACTGTTTTTTTTTTTTTTTTTTTTTAGTAAAGGACACAAATACAAATGTGCTGTTACATAAACTTGTGTTTAAATTCTCTGCTGTCTAGTACCACCAATGGTTGAGTTTAGCTTGCCCAAGGAACCTAGGCCTTAAATAAGGAAAGCTTTTTACCCTCTGAATGGTATGAGTGAGTACTTTCCCAGAGGAATTTTGATTTTGCTGATTTTTGCATATTTAAATATACTTAGGACGGTTTCTTGAAGTTGCAACATGGGCAAAGATGGCTCATTGCCAGAAATTTGGGGGAATAGAATTAAATGCCATGATGGCAAGAGAGGCAGATTTTCTTTTATGTTTGCTATATTTTACTCAATCTTACAGGGTCAAGAGAAGTATGGATTATTGAATGTGACCAAAATTACAGAAAATGGGAAGAAAGTTCGGTAAGTCTTGGACTTCTGGAAGTACATGTGCAAAGTACCTGACTTGTATGTCAGGACAGCATATTGGGTTCTGCAATTTCTTACTTTTTGTCTGAATTTGCCCTAGAAGTTTTCATGTGGGACACAGCATTTCCATATCCCCATGTATTTTTCTCAGTGAGCTAAAGAGCACGGATTTCAGAGAGCCAGAGGCTCATATACGCCATGGTTCCACACAGGGCAGTGGTTTTGTGAAGGTGTACTGATGAGAGACAGCTTTTTAAACTCAGATGGACTTGTTTATTTAAGACAAAATCTATGTAGATTATAACCTGTCTTATTCCTTGGATAGAATTTGTGTAAGAGGAGCTTTCAGGCTTTCATTTTGTCTCCTCTAGTTTCCAAGGAGCATGTGTGTCACCTGCTCCCTAATCCTTCCTTCACTCTGCTTCTGAAGGATTTGAAGCAGAATGTATCACCCAACACTCATCTCCCTGTAGGTGATGAATGACCTCATTTCTAACTTCCTTTCTCTGCCTTGCAGGCAGGCATTTACATTATAATCATAATGGATAATCAAGTGACGCTCTCTAACTCACATTCTGGTGTTTTGCAAAGAGTCAGTGTTAAATACTGTATAAATACAGCACATCCTCAGATTTAATTTAGGCTTACTTTCTACTTTTTTTACTTCTGATTTCTTTTATTTAATCTTTTAGCTCTAATACTGTGTTTTATCTAGTTCAGTGTTTCCCAGACTTAAGACACAAAGCATGCTTTTCCTGAAGGATTAAAGAGTCAGCACCCAGCTGGTGTTCCAGAGCCACCCTGACCTACTCCAGTGCAGCTGGGCAGCAGGTCTGACCCCCAGTTCGGTTCCTCAGAACTGCTCCTAAGGGTTTGGTAGGAAAGGGTGGACAGTGGCTCATGTAAGCTGCTCTTGGTACAGTACTTAGTTAGGCTGCATCTTTTGGAGTCATTCGTCTGGATTACTGCACTGCTGTACAGAAAGATGCAACATGGCTGTCAAGTTGCTTTGAGAGCTGTTGAATAATAATTCACTTTTGGGCAATGGGAATAGACTGCCAGGACTTGTCAAGACCTTTTTTTTAACCACAGGAGGGACAGGTACTCAGGCATAAAAGCAAATAATCAGACAGCTGGAACAACTCATTTATTCTTTTTCTGCATTTTTCAAATGTGTAGCAAACATTTCATTGCCAATGCAAATGAGCTTAGTACGTAAACTTGGGACGCTTGCATTCCAGTTAGACGTGATCAATAAATTTCAAAATTATGCAGTACTTTGGCATAATCTACTAAGTGTGTAGCGGGCTGAGTGTTCCATATTAGCCCCTTTGAAATGACAATGTTATGGTGCTTCTCCTGGTGAACTGCTTCCACTACTAATTAGCTTTGTTTGATTTAGACTTTGATGGTCAGGCTGGAACTGTTAACATATGTTCCTTTCTACAAATACAACAGCAATTAAGACTTACTGATGGCACTAATGACTGTGTATATGGTTAAATATATTAACATACAGGTCAGCTGGGCAACAATGATGAACAGTTTAAATATCTACTTGCAGGGTCAATTTATCTTATGTTTGTTTACAAATATTTACAGAAAGAATTGGATGTCGTCATGGGCAGTATTACAAGGTTCCTCACTGCTGTTCACTAAAACCCAAGGAAGTGGCACTGGCTGGGTAAGCTCAGGAACAACCCTCCCCTTCATTTAAATGTTGATCACATAAAGCACAATAAATTAAAGTCCTCTCTTTTGTAGGACTTACATACCAATATGCATGCACAATTTAGAAATAATAAGTGTATGTAAGCTATCAGGAAACTAGTTTAATGTAACAATTATAATGTAAAATAAGAAGAAAACCAGTTGTATTTTCTTATATTTCAGTAACATTTTTCTTTTTGATAAGAAACTGATAAAGTGGTATTCAGGTGCCTTGTAAGCTTGAAAGTTTTGCTTCAGGCCACATGTTTTTGTCTAAACAGTCTGTTTGTTTTACTATTCTTGGGTATTTTTTTGTGAACTCCAGGTAATTTCCTATGTGCTACATGTAATGAAGAAAAGTTTGACACTTGGCTGGTTGCGTTGGGCTGTCTGAACAACGCAGTA
>NW_008597085.1:54071-55215 GCF_000691845.1 Merops nubicus | reverse complement strand
GTCTCATTTAGTCCTTGCCTTGCTGGAGTCCGTATTTTGTTTTATCTCTGCATAGTTCATGACAAGTATTTGTTTTGATGTCTGATGCAGACCTGACAAGAAACGTCACACTGAAGATGATGATTATTCAATTTTTATACACCTCTAGTTTCATAGCACTGTAACTAAATTAGCTATATTTGTCTAGCTGCATTCCTACATTAATAGGTATAGAAATAGTTCTTTATCTGTGGCTTACTCCACTGCTCTTGGAGTTCTGACATTAAACCGTATTGCTCTCTTGTAGTAACTAGAGAGAGGTCAGATTCAGTGTTTGTTATTCCAGTGTATTATCATGCTAATTCCAGCAAAATTGCCTCTTATAGATACATGCTATTTTTCTGTGCTTTCCTGATCTTTCTCCTGCTGCACCTTTTGGGTAATGAATTGGTATTGACAATTATTTTCTGAGGCATTTTTGCCATTCTGTTGATGTAGAAAGGACCGTTGGAAAAAAATTGGTGAGGATGGATCACTAACAACACTTGGGGTAGAGGAGAATAGGAGGAGTAAAGTTGAGCAAGATGGTCAAGCAGAAGGAAAAGAGAAATGAAGGAAAACATATAAAGATTAAAAGCATGAGATAAGGTAAATTACAGTGTCTGGTAGGAAGTGGACTTGGTGACTTCTGCAATTTACTTTTATAGCCAAGTACCCAAAAAGTACTTTATTTTTATATTTATTAATATGCATGTTTGGGAAGTAGAACATTTTGCCTGAGTAACTAGTCAAGATCCAAACCCCCTCCATTACAGCTACAAATACTCGTAATCCAAATGTAGCTGTAGATCACAAACCTCCGTTATTTTAACTATGTGTTGCTGTCATTAAATCACACAATACTAAACTAAGATACTCATTATGAATGTATGATACTGTTACGAATGAATGTGTGCCCAAATCAATTACCCATAAAAGATGCAACTCAGTGATTAGGGATGCTAGTGTAAATTGTTACACTTTCCAAATACAGTCATTTGGTGGGGTAAAAAAAAAAAAAATAGAGCTATAAATTTATAAATTCTTTTGATAATTTAAGTGGAGCAGAAATATAGTCATAGTATTTCTGTGCAACACTGTGAGATATGTTTACTTTCAGGTGCTG
>NW_008597085.1:0-54040 GCF_000691845.1 Merops nubicus | reverse complement strand
TCAGCAGAAATAAAAATCAACAGTATGAACAGAATAAAGTGAAGCTGGAAGTATGAAGGGAGAATCTCTTTCAAGAATTTTGTGTTCATACACAAACTTCATGCTTGCCCTTGACTTTGTAAATACGTAATTAAATATTCAGTGCACACTTCTTGCTCTGTGTAGGAAATTTTTTGTTGAGTTGTTAAAAATTCCACGCCACCTCTCAAACTTTGATCTGTGTCAGTATTTTAATAAGGTGAAGTCAAGTTTAACAGTTTGACATATGATAAGAATTACATTTCTTCCTCATCTTATGAGGAGAATATATGTTTAGAATTCGTCCAGTGATTGATATAACCTTTTTTTATTTTTGTGCATTCTTTTGTGAATTCATCACTTTTCTTCCTTTTTCTCATCAAGTCGTTTTGCCCAGGGGGCTCAATTCCTGAGCTCCTGCTCTCGCTGCTTTCTTCTTGGAAAAATGCTGTCGGTCGTCGACCTGCTGTCACCTATGTAAACTGTGACCAAGTTTCAGCTATCACTGTATGTGTTCTTGTTGCATGCCTCTTGTCACTGCAAGGCTATTTGCCACTAACCTTGAAAGTAATTTTGAATTTCCAAGATTTAACTTCTGTCACTTCATATAACACCTTGTGTGTCCTGTTTACTCTGAGTCTTCCAAGATGCAGATTAACACAAGTGTATTGCAGTAATCTTGTAGTTGTTCTAATGGAACAAAGTAGAAAGAGTATCTGGTTCTTCAGTGCCAGATTACAAGCCTAAATTTGCCTACTCTTTGAACCACTAGTGTCTTGACTAATAAACAGCATGATATGGTCAGGTTTTTAATAGCTATTTTATATCTAATTCTTTCTAACACAACTAATTTAGGGTGTTTCTAAGGTGTCTATGATGCCTTTGATACAATGATGTACATGTTTGTTAATTCTAGTTATAACTGGGATACCCAAAAATGTAAATGTTATGCATAAAGGGCTGAAAGGAAAGGAACTCAGGGATGTTGTGGCTATGTGCTACATACAGAAGCAGATGTAAATTTGTAGGACTTTTTAATTTAAGCATTGTAGTTGGTCATATTTTGAAGTGTAGATGCCAAGCATGGAAGTGCTGCTTATCAGAAACTGATAAAATGTTGGTAGCTAATATGGTAGCTTGTTGCTTGAGGTAGATGAGGAGGAATTTAAATAATGATACTAGTGCTTGAAGAAACAAACAGGCTTGACTGGTTGTATAATTGGTTTTTAATACTGCTTTCTCAGCACTCTTACCGGAATCAAACTAAGGCTTTCATGGGAAAAAATCATGTGCTGGAGACATTAAAAACAATATTTAAATAATTTGACCAGGGGATTTAAAAATGTTGGTGATACTTAAAACTATTTTGGTATCTTGGCTTATACCTCCTGGAGTGGAGAGAGAGAGAGCTACATGTTTTGAATTTAGTTAAGTTTCTCAAGACTTCTATAAAGACTGTTTTGATGACCGGTACCTTAGTTTATATTTTTCCCCCTGTAGGAAGGAGTAACTGCAGGCTTATTCAATTAACTGTCTGCTAAAAATCATGCAACTGCCTTCTCTTTGTCTGTTGAATTTATTGCTACGTATGTGGACACCTGGAACAGATAATTTGTACACCGTGTGGTATACTTTAAAATACTATTTTCTATTAGGAAATCTGGATTTTTTTTAATATGTAATTTCATAGAAATTTAAATTTTCTACTGTTGAAAGAAGATGTCTCAACTTGTGGTGTGAATGAGTTGTAATAGCTCTTGCTGAATTTTAGTGATGGGGCTTCATAAAACACAGCAAATAGTAACTCCTTAGAAGGATTCATTTGTCAACCTTGTGTAATAGGCATAAGTCCTCAGTGTCCAGTACAGTGGTGGTAAACCAAATATGAGTAAATTTCTCAAACATTAAGGAAATAAATGCTCTTCAAGGTTCATCTGGGAAAACTTTTGTTTACTCTGTCATGCCACTGTGCTAATAGCCAAGGATGTTATATGTGGGTAACCACAGTTCATCAGTAGCTGCTTATGTGAGAGCTCCGATGAAATATGAAAATTATTTGGAATGCAAATATGCCTATTGGAGTCTGATTTCAAAAAAACTCCATCATTTTGCTATGACAATAAAGAATATATCTGTCTTTTTATGTTAAAGCTGTAAGTTCTGTAAGCTCTACTTCCAGCCACAAAGGAACGTATGTCTCCTCAGAATTATTTCTGCAGTTTATCCTTGGGTGAGGAGAACTTGGAATTAAAATGGTTTACCCAACTCTAATTAGAAATAGAATTACAAGAATGGCAGGTGCCATTTATACATCCCAAGTCTTCCTGTAAATCACATTCAGTTCTGTTTCCAAAGAGTACTGGAATATATCACAATACAGGCTATGCGACTTTTCTGTGGAGGCTTCCAGGACTTGGAGAGAACTCCCGGTAAGATGGAAAAGGCTTTCTGTAAACTGATGTCACCAAAAATCTTCAAGGCCATTCTTAAGCTACACAGCATCTACTGTGTCTAAAACAAAAATAAAATGTAAAAAACCAAAACCAACCCACACAGCTCAAAAGAAAAATCCAGTAAGAATAAGGTGTCTGCCCAGTAAGAGCTGAATTTATCTGGACTAGTGCTGACTTGGTAGCACTGTTTTGAGAAGGTGGCAGCAGATGCTAAAAGGGAAGGGTTTTCTTGTTACTGCTCTCAACAAAACCGTCTTGCTTCAGGAGGGTTTGATTGCCTTTAGCTGACCTTTGTATGCAGAACACTGGAGCTGCACTATAAAGGACTTGTTCCTGGAAGTTTTTGAGGAGGGAAATGGCTGCTGGCATCTTCTTTTCATACACCCAGAAACAGAAAAGAACCTTGACAGGAAATCCCACAGGACAGCCTGCATGCGAAACTTAATTTCCGTGAATAAATAAATTAAGTTAGTGATGAGTATATTGGTGTGTTAGAGGAACTCTGAGGAGAGGCTGTGTTATTGGTATGGGGTTGCTCATCCTTGGATCTCACACGGGAGTCTGGGCACCGCTTGTGTGAAGGAGTGGGGAAAGGCTTCCCCTCTGAGAAGTTTTATCTCCTAGTTTTTGGCTTATTCTGCACCTCTCTGAAGAGGTGAAGGGAGTTGGGCTGAAAAGATGGACAGAGTGCAAAGGTGTTTGAGGTAGTACTGGGATCTGTCAGGTGGGAGTTCAGCAAGCTAATGTATTAGAGGTCTTTCCTTTTGGACAAAGGAGCGGTGATGGTTACATTTTTTTGTTACTGTTTGATTTCACCTGTAGCAGATCATCTCCTGTGCTTTGCAGCAGCATCTGGGCAGTTTGTAGAATGAGTTCCAACTTGATTCTGCAGAGAACTTTGGCACTAGTCTGCTGTCTACAGTGCCAAATTCTATAAATTGATAATTTCTTTTTCCAACGTGACAACCTGGATCAATCTTGCTGCAGAAAGCGTGTGGTTGGGGCATTTTGGTTGTTTGTGAAGTAATGAAGGAAGTTTCTCTTAAACAGGCAGCTGCTGCATAGCTGCCCACAGCTGCAAGAGCCATAATGGCCCAGAGATGGTTCCTGCTCCAATGGACTCCACTGCTGAGCTGGGCCTCTCAAAAGCTCCACTATAATTAATAAGAAATATTCTTGGATGAGGTATCTGAGAATTAATTTAGAAAGTGGAAGTTTATTTGTCTTTTTCAAGTGCTAGTTGGCATTGGGTAAATTAGAAATATTCCCCCACTCTGATATTTCATGGGTAAAATAAAGAAGTTATGCCACTTTCCATTCAACATTTAATTGCCCTTAGGACTCAAGGCGGGGAGATTTTCCAGTGGTAAACAGACTTTCTAAACCACAATTAGCACTAATTAACATCCATGCTGGGAATTTAATCAAAAGCAGCAAATTAGTTGTTTTTTTTGAACCGTTTTCTCTACCTCTGGATATAGCTGGATATACAGGCTAGAAACTTGTGTTCACAGCAAGGAGCTTGTCCTGGGGCTTGCATCCCCCAGAGCTGTCACACAAACAGCGTTCACACATCAAAGACTTTTTAAAGAAATGGAAAAGAACCTTCCTGATGGATTGGATGCTACAAGCTTCCCCTCTAACTACAGCAGTAAATTTCTCTGCTACAAACAAATGACTTACAGTTTTCTCTGTTTAGTGTTTTACTTGTTTTAGTCACAATTTGAGCTTTTTATCTGTGTGAGGCACGGAATTGGTTTCCTTGAAGAATGATATTTCAAAGTGATGGGTAGGTTGAAACCCTAGTAAAAGTACTTTATTTAAAAACAATTGCAATACCTAGTATAGATGTAAAAGTAGTAGGTAAAAATACCTCTCTGATGTTTCCCCCAAATTGTTAGAGGGGTTACTTATGGGTTAATTTTTTTTTTTTTTAATCACTTCAGTTATTTGCTGCTTGTTTGGTAGCTACGTAGTGAAACTGAGTTCTGTTTACTTGCTAGGATATGTTATATTGATACTGCAATAGAAACACTGTAGAAAAATACAAAAGTCAAAAGCATTGTTGGACATATACACACAAAATAAATGCATATTAAGAAAATGTAAAAAGTGAAAGTGCTCTTTCAGTGCAGGAGGGATGTGATTCCTCGCTATCAAAGCTACTATTTCTGGTTTGATTTTTGGTTTTATACACCAGCACTGACTAACTGACAGAATGCTATGTTGTTCTGTTACTTATTAGACAATTTTATTTAGACCTTAGCACTGTCTTGACTAAAATCAATCTACAGTCAGATGCTGTATAGGTTCCTACCAGTTGTTACAGGGGGAAAAAAGCTCTGATGGAATCTGGTTGGCATTCAGAGTTGTGGAATTTTAAGGACTTAAGGCTGAGCAGCTTCTAATAGGCTTGCTTCAAGGGTGTTTTGTGTGTGGTTTTTGTTTTTCTGGTATTATACCTGTTTTTTGTCAGAGTATTGTAGTTGGGTTAAGTAGCATAGACTGAATAATGTATGGTATATTTAGAGGATTGCAAGACTCTGGACGTGTTAGGAGTTTCTTTGGTTTTAAGTTTGTCACCGTTGTTCTTTTTTTTTTCCAGAAGTTTGGTGTCAATCAGTCTAAGCCAGAATTTACAGTGGATCTCAAAGGGGCATTGATTGACTGGGCCTCAAAGGACAAATCCAGCAAGAAGAATGTTATTGAGGTGAATTATTTTACCTAATTGCAGGATTATATGTACTTTAATGACTTAAATTTTTTCTGAACTTAAAATCAAAAACTTAATTGAGTTTTCTACATTTCTTCCTGCCCAAATGTAGACATTTCTTAGTACCTGCAAGAAATGTCTATTTTTAATATGTCTGTATGGGATATGCCTTTGTATTTTAAGCAGACTGCTATTTACTGTTTTCACTGGTAAGTGTTCTTGAGTGGCTATATATTATTTGAAAATTATGCCAGGGAGAAGTTTACTTTGTTTTAGATAATTTCACTTTTGAATTCTGGTGTGTTTATCAATTCTGATGATACATGTTTTTATTCCTTTAAAGCTGAAGACCCGTCAAGGAACTGAGCTCTTAATTCAGTCTGATAATGACAGCTTTATTAATGAATGGTATAAAGTTCTTAACTATACCATCAACAATCAGGTATGTGCTTGAATCATGAAGGCTCTATTTTCACGATGAAGTTATTTAGTAAAAAAACTGATGTAATGACTCTCTAGAGTTTCACGTACATCTTCATTTCCTGATTTTCTTGAGTGTGGGCAGGAGATTGAAGATGCAGCAGTTCCTGGTGGTGATAAGTGAAGTATTTATAGTGGCAAAGGAGGACGGGTGATCCACTGGATTAAGAACTGTTAAGAACTAAGAAACGTAGTCTGACCTACAGCTCAGAACTGTGCTTCCTTCTGTAGCCAAATAGTTGTTCTGTCTCAGTGACCGATAGAAAGGGAGTTAAGTGGGGGGAGAATGCCCAAAGGAGTGCTTCATGGCCTACACTAATCAGCATCTGATGCTGCTATTCACTTAATAATGCTGCACTAAAGTGCAAATTAAAAGCCCTGGCAAAATACTGTAGTATCTCTTCTTATCAGACAGCGTAATGCCAACTATTTAATTAATGGAAGAGTCATCAAGTACTTGCGCTTGATATTGCCAAACAAGAGTTACTGTGTTTGAGTTCAGAAGAAGTTGGAGGAGATTTTGGAGAAAATATTCTTCTCATACTATGTTGACTTCATATGTATTCTTAATTTTTGTAGTTACGTGCCTGGCTGCTGCCCATAAGCTTCATTTAAGTTGTTTCTGGTGTCAGTCAGTAGTCTTCCTTTATCTTAGCTCTGATAGTGTTTTCCCTATATGGATATTTTCCACCTAAACCAAACGGGCTATTACGAACAGTTTGGTTTCTTTGTGAGTGCTCATGGTTTAGGCTCCTAACCTGTTCTCTCTCCTAGTATGAAAATGACCCTTAATAACCAGGCAGGCAGTCACTCAGTGATTGACTCCTTCCCCTGTCTGCCCCGTGTAATGCAACTGAGGCCACTTCTCCCCTACTGAAATATGAATGAAGATGGAAAGGCTGAAATGCACCTTGCTCTCACCTCACAGAGTAACAAGTTAAATTACGGAAGTGAATGGTGGAACAGGGAGAGTTTTATCAGCACTGTAGAGGAAATGGTGATGTATCACCATGGGGAGCTGATAGCCAAAGGACCTAAGATTATAAGGGAAAAGTTCAAAAAGTACATTATTAGAGTACCTGATAATTTGGAGCACTGAGGTTTTGGGTACAAAAATCCATCAGATCTGAAACAAACTTTTAATTTTGGGAACTTTATGGTAGGAGTAGTTGTGAATCTTTCCCAGCACAGAGTTGCCCAGAAGTACGCAACATTGCCTTATTTCTAAAATGACCTTCCTTGTCACAAAAGATACTGTACCGTCAGGTTTTTGTAGCTGCATCCACTTTAGTATAAATGAAGTTAGAAATATGTGGTTGTGGAAGGGAGCATATTGCTCTGAGACAAGAGAAATTTTCTATTGTCTGCTGTCCTGCGTGCAGTATATAGGTGTGAGGCTGCAGATGGGCAGTTTAACAGACTCTGATACCTGCCTCTGCACTACAGCCTGATCCACATTTCCACTTCACAGGGGAAAAAAAAAAAAAAAAAATCTGTTGTTTTCTTGATGTAATGAAGTGTTATGAAAGACTGGTTGTACTTTGTTCAATGTCCAGCAAAACTTTTTTTTATTGGGTCTTATGATCAAATAGTGTTTCTCAAAGTTATTCACTCTGCCAATGAAAATAGTATCATCTCTGAAGATATTTTGAACATCTAGAGTTCAGGAAGGAGCCAACTGAGTATCTGTATAGGGAAAAAATGTATATTGCAGAATTGTCTACAGCAAATGTGTTTGTTAATACTTTATTTTAGGAATTGTCAAACTGATCTTTGTATGTCTTCTTAAATCTAATAGGTAGTAGAGTCTGATGAAGCATTAGAAGATGAAGTTCCAGATTCCCCTGGAGTGGAAAAGCAAGACAAAGAAAAAGACAAAGAGAATAAAGACTCTAAGAAACTTCGTTGTGAGTTGAAAATTTTCCACTAATTGATTTTAGTAATGCCTATTTTTATTTTTGCTTCTTCGGTATTATGTGTAGAGTTCAGAAGGACAGCTATAAGAAATGAAACTAGTCAAGTTTGGCAACAGGCTTTTATATAGTTCATTCTACATTTTGGTGCCAATTAGTAGATTTTCTTTTGTGTTTTATTAATCATACTTTAAAAAAAAAAAAAAAAAAAAGGGGAGGGGGGAAGTACCAAATGTCTTTAGCTTGTGCTGTATGGTGACACATGAAAAATAGGAGAGAATAGGCAGAGGTGAAATGGATTGTCTTCAAGGTGGTGTCAAATGCACAGAAGTAATGAGATGTTTACTTTTTCTGGCTTTTATAATTGGTTTTGAATAAGAATTCTTTAGTCCTTTTACATGTTTGAAACTTATTAGAATTGTTTTACTTGGGTTTTGTCTGTGATACAACATCCGTGAACATTTGCATTGTTAACTTAAACTGCAATTTCACTAAGTTGTGAATGATGCTATATTGGCTCATTTAGAGAAACTAAACATTTTAAATTACACCTTCAGATTTTTAGAGCTAAATTTCTTCTAGCTGCAGAAATTTCTTCCTATGCACAGAACTGTATTAATCAGGCTGACTATTTTCTTTCTTCTGAGCCTTACATGGAATTTTAAGAAAGTATTTGTCTTTCAAAATTGTTAGTTTAATGAAATGCAGGACTGATTTTGAAACATAGCTATATTTTTTTTAAATTCCACATCAATTTCATATGTAAGCTACCATTTAGTTTCACAGGCAGCGCTTGGTTTTATGTGACTGGGTTGTCTGTTAGTAGTTTGAAAAATGAATGCTATATACAAGGAGTTCCAAAAAGTTAAAGAAAAAAAATGTGGGGGCATTGCAAATTTGAATAGTGGTGGTGTTGTGTTGTTTTTTGTTGTGTAGTTTTGTTGGTTTTTTTTGAGCTTAATGTGGTTTTTTAATGTTCGTTCATTGGCAGATAAATGCAGTGTTGGTTCTGTAGATATTCATGCTAATTGCATTTCTCTTGTCAGCAATGAAAGCACCTAGCAATATAGATTCCACAGATCAGAAGAAGACCAAAACGAAGCTCAAGAAGTTTCTTACCCGGCGCCCTACGCTACAGGCTGTCCGTGAAAAAGGCTACATTAAGGGTAAATGAACCTTTTTAACAACAGGACTCCTTTGAAAAGCTGACTTGAGTAGTTCATGTGTAAAACAGGGTTAGAATGGTTTAGAGTAAAACACACCTATACAGCTGGCTTAACGAAAGCCTTGGATGTCTAGTGGAACTGCTGATTGATTGTCATTGCTCTGAGCACTGCTGCTAGCCACTAAACTTTGTGGAGGATGTCCTCTCCTTCAGCTCATTACTTGCAAAACTGCAATGAAAACTGCGGGCCCAGGAGACTGTTTGGGCTTGGAGTGCTTCTTAGCTAGAGAGTCCACTTGTTCTGCTGTTCAGAGCTGGAAGCCTCAGACAGCCGGTAAGCATTTGCACCTACAAGGGAAAGAAAAGTCCTCTGGGTGCAGAGCTGAATGCACGTGCTCTTCAGTTTCACAAGGGTGTTTTAGTCCAAGTGGAACCAGACAATCACGTGCCATCTCTTAAGAAATGGAATATTTAGCCAAACCAGGATGAGGCTAAAGGAATCTTAAACACTTTTTTATCCCCTGACCTTTTTTGAATGTATACATTTTTTGTTTCACAACAAATCTTACATATATTCTTGAATCAAATGTATGAAAGAATTTATCTCCATTTCTCACACTTGTTGGAACTTTGAGAGAACAGTATTTGCACAGTTTTCAGTTAATGTGTTTGTATGATTATTGACTTGGTGCTCATTGTAAAACTTCATTTATATATTTGTATGCTTTAGCAGGACTTGTAGGTGGTGCTCTAATGGGTCAAAATAGCATATGGGTAGGCAAATGCCAGCCCAAACCCTACTGTGATTTGCCTAACTACATATGTTAACAGGTGTGCTTCTGGTGCATGTGGCATTTGATATATTTGTGTATCTGCAAATATAACTGTAAATTATGGATTTTTTTGCCTGGGATAAGGAGGCATTATTCCCAGACTTTGACGTTTTGCTCTGCTTTACAGCTTAGCATTCTTATCATGGCTCAATGACGTAATTTTGACATTAAGCAACAGTGAATGCTAAGCCAAGTTTTTGTACACATGCATGCTAATGATTGGATTTTTAATAAAGATGTTAAGGAATGAAGAGTTTGTTTTTTATTTAAAAGTCTGGTGTAAATTCTAAAAGTTGGATCTGTGCTGTACATTTTTACATTTACTGTATGAATGAAAAATACGTAAGTCTTTAAAAGCTCAGTGTACTGTTGTGACTGCTACAGAACAAGCTTAGTAAACTGAAATCTTGGCAAACCCAGTATAAGCAGAAAAATAATGAAAGTTATAGAAAAAAAGCCCAAAACACTAGAAATAGCATGCACTAAGCAGAGAAGTAACTGTGCTAAAGTTTTGTTACGTGGAAAAAAAAAAATTACAAAAATTACTTTAAGGTCAGAGTTATAAATATGATTCCTGTATATGCAGATATTCTTAAAGACAGAGGCAATTGCAGAAAATGAGTTTGTTAGCTGCTTTTATTTTCTTGTGCTGCCTGATCTGCATTGCTTTACCTGCTACAGCTGCATGTTGACCTGGCTTCCTGCTGCGTGAGGCTTTTTAGTCCCCTGCTACTGCTTCTGCTTATACAGCTGGCTGCGAGGGTAGCAGCAGCAGGACTGAGATGTTTTGGGTCACCAGCCTTACACATGTACAGCTAATAATATCATTATATGCCAGTTTTTGTACTGTATAATTGGTCTGGTGTGCTGTTTGGATTTCCTAAAGCAGTAGTGTTGTTAATGAATCCACTTAAATTTCTAAACATGAAAAGTGGGCTAAATACTGTGCATGATGCAAATGCAAGAGCAGTTTCTCTCTTGTGTAAATTCTGAAGCCAGATCTCCTAGATACTGCAAAGACTGCCACTTACATACCTTTTATTTAACAGATTGAAAACAAAACAAAAAACTTCATTCCCTGTAAGAATGTTAGCTTTGCTTCTCTGTCTCAAGCCCCTGTTTCCGTCTCATGCATGTGAACAGGGGAGGCTGTCTATTATTTGGGCGTCTGTGATGAAAACCATAAAAATAAGTCTGAGAGATTTTGATGATAATATAATCTGAACAAGAGAAGTTAACATGTTGCTGAAATACAGCGAGAAACAGCAAAAATCTGTTCTCTGCCCAAGCCGTTTCTCATTTTTGCTCCAGTTTGTGACAGAAAAACTCTCCCTGGACTGTGTAAAAACAAGACTCAAAATGACCTCTGCCCATAAATCTCTGTATTTAGGTTCCAACCTTGCAGCCAGATTGCCTATGCATAGTCATACTCGCATCCATTCAGAGCTCTGTGATGTAAACATCTGTCATCTACCTATCCATGTCAGAACTTAAAAATGTTAGAAGTTAAAGGCTAAAGTAAGTTAATATGTAATGCTGGATTAAACAGTAGGTGCAATGAAAGATGAAATTTTACTGTTTTTCCTCAAGCACTGCTGAAAGCTTTCAATTTGGGTTAAAGTTTATCTCTGTTTAGATTTTTAACAAAAATTACAGTAAATGTATTTTGAACTGGGAACAGGAATGGAGTGCCACAGAACATTTGAATTAATTAAATTTATCATTGCAGTAATGGCTGTATGACTCTATCAGCATCTCCTGATGGATTAGAATTATTTCAGTAGCAAAATTTCCTTACATTTGTGTAACTGCTGGTGCTCTTTCTTGCTTGGAGCTGCTGAGAGCTCTTTTCACAACTTTATTTTCTTTCTAATAGTGCAACAATTGTATCCAGTAGCCTTTGCCCTTTGTAGAGGTTTGTTTTAACCTGAACTAGTTCTGTCACTTGAGTCCTGTTCCACTGTAAATCAGTCTCTTTACTTGGTTCCAGATCAAGTTTTTGGTTCCAATCTCACCAGCTTGTGTCAAAGAGAAAACAGCACGGTGCCAAAGTTCGTGAAGCTGTGCATTGAGCATGTTGAGGAACATGGTATGGTTGAAGTTTTTTGTTTCTGAATCTCCCTTGCTCACCACACTATCTGATTTTGAATGTTTTAATCCTTAAAATGCTGTAGATTTATTTGCCCAAAATAATCTGAAACTTGTCTCTGTAGTTAGCTATGAGTTTTCAGGAGTGGTGAGGTAGGTGGGATCCAAAGTGGGGGCAGAGGGGGAAATCTTATACCTGAGAAATCGATCTGCTTCAATATATTTCAAGCTGAAGCAGGACAGCCTCTGGGCAGCAAGGCTCTAAGGAAAGAGGAATTACAAGATGAACTGAGCCCATCAAGTTCTTTTTTTTTCTGTTGGGAAGAGAGAGAGCATCAAATGCAACCATTCATTTTTTGGAGGTTTAACCATACTAACAATCATGTGTAATAAAACTTCCTTGAAACAAACTTCTAAGAAAAAAGGTGTTTTCCTGCTCTGTATATGCATTGACTGACAGAAGACAAATCAGTTTGATGCTCTTCAGCCAGTTACACCGATGGCTATGTGAAGATTTATGCAATTCTGGAGTTTATCAGTGTCCACATATTGACTCAATTTTTGTTTGCTTTTTATTGAAAATAAGTCTCACTTACCTAGTAACTGAGAAAATTATTTGTTTGAAAGCTATGTGTGACATTCTGGTTTGTCTGATGTAAAAGGACATTTAAAGGAAAGTTTCACATTTTTGTTGAAAGTATGTTGGTTGTGACTCCTGACTTGGCTGTAGTCTGTGCTGGTTTTCTTGCTTGTTTCTTGCTGTTGTTACTGCCCCACCTCTTGGAAAAGATGACTGAGAGGGGATTATGGAATCTCCATAATCATCATTCAGATATATACCAGTCTGTTAATCTGAGAACATTCTCTTGAGAATCAGGGTAAGTGTTACAGGGGAATACTACATGTGAATTTTCCATGGGAACTTTATTTAGGATTTTGTTGCAGCCTGTAGTCATCTTTCTCAATGCTGGTATCTTATGGCCTGGGAGGGGAAGAATAACTGCTTCCATTGCCATACTCCAGTTCAACAAACTGCCACCTTGCTTGCAATGGCAGGCTTTACTTCTTTTCTGATCTGCAGTTTGTAAGAAAGGGGTTATTTTGTGGTGTGTGGGGTTTTCGTTTGTTTGCTTGTTTGGTAGCGTTCTGTGGTGTGTGTGTTGTGTGTGTTTTTTTTGTTTTTTTTTTTTTTTTTCCTTCCTTCCCTATTTCTTTTTTATTTAAAGACAGGACTTCAGTGAAGATAGTGGGTGAAGTTTTCCTTTTTTAAATACCTGAGGGGAAGCTGACAGAAATGAACAGCTTTTTTTCCCCACTTCTCCAACTCTTCTTCCTACTGCCAATACACTTCAAATCAGTTCTTTCTGTAAAGGAATGACTAGTGGATTATGGGGAAAAGGGATGTGTCAGATGCTGCTGGTAACTGTGCTGTGTTGCATCAGACAATCTGAGGAGCTACAGGGACTTGCAGGTATTCTGGCAACACTTACCCTCCCAGTGGCACTGACTCACATGCTGCATCCAAGTGATGTTTCAATTAAATTAGTTTAATCACTTCTGAGTAACTGCAGTACAACTACAGAGATGCAGTTTTCTTTTTCTTGTTGAGTGTGCAATACAGTAAAGGCAAGGGCTACCTGTTTTAGTTCTGTGGGCTGCTGGGTAGGGGTGAACGTGCATGCACATCATCTCTTCTCCATGAAAACCCAGTCACTTGACAACTTTGAGATGTTCTTTATGCACTGCTTGATTTGATTTTTCTTAACCATACATTTAAAAAAATTGAATGTCCACAAAATAATTGGTTCTTGCATGTTGGGCTCCCATACACTCCCTGCCCACCTACCAAGAGCATCTTAAAAGAAGCTCCTGGCCTCATGGGGGGAGCTCGGAGTTCATGCCTCGTTACTGCTCTTCTACTGGGTCGGAGGTTTTGGAGATTACTTTGAGCTTGATGGTGCTGAATCTGTGTCAGCGAACTAAACTTCCTCTGATATGCCTTGCCTATAAAAAAATCTAGTTTAAGGTAATTTTTGTTTGGTTTTGGGTTTGTGTTTTGGTTTTTTTTTTTTTTTTTTTTTTGTGTGTGTGTGTTTGGGGGTTTTTGGTTTTGTTTTTTAAACAAAGTTTTCTTTGCTACAAGGTTGGTTTCTTTTGGCTTTTAATTTTGCTGAGTAGACCTATAAAGCAGCAGTCTAATTATTGTGGAATTCATACACATGTAAGGTATTAAAATGGATTTATATCTTTGTTTTAGGATTGGATGTGGATGGCTTATACCGAGTTAGTGGCAATCTTGCAGTGATACAGAAGCTAAGATTTGCAGTCAATCATGGTAAGCTTCCTTCTTCTGTATTACAATTGTGTATTTTTTTCAGATTGTTGAAGTTTAGAAAGCTCAAGGGAAAAAAAAATTCCTAATGTATAACTGCAGTCTTTCATGAGAAATGATTGTCATCTTGAAAGAAAAATTACTTCAAAGTTGCAGAATTCAATGTGTAATATACATAAGTTGAAAAGCCTACCGTCCTGGAGGTTTGGCCTTGTGTGGAACACAGAAGCATTGCTAGAACATAATTCTAAAAAAAGGCAATAATAAAACATCACTCCCACCCCAATATTAATTTCAAATAAAATAACTCCATCCCTTATGGAAAACCAGTAAGGATATTAACCTTCTCCTAGTACTGAAATTGTAAATGAATGCTTTTTAGTAATATCTACTACTGCCTTTTAGCATGGAGGTGCTTGGTTCCTTTTTGCCATACTCGGTGGATGAAACCCTTCCATGTGCCTCTGTCTCAGCCTTTTGTTTAGTGGGAATCCATAGGCAGCTTGCAATGAGGACGCGGAGAGCAGCCCCTCTATAGTCTGACCTCTCATTTCCTGGCTTACAAGGTCTAACAGGACATTGTGTTATGTCAGCAGCTGCTGCTCACCTCTGGACAGTGCCCTTGGTGTAGGGGAGCTGCATGTAGTGCCATAGGCAGATTTTGGCCATCTCTGTCTGTAGTGGTTAGTATTTGTGTCCCCTTTTACACTGCTGAAGCTCTGTGTCCCGTCAGAGAATGGGCTTCACTGCTTTAAAAGCACTAAAGAGAGAAGAGTAGTTCAGTTTATTAAAAAAATAACAACTTTTAGAGTTAAATTATTAACATTAGTTGTTCGTTTTTCTCTCTCAGATGAGAAACTAGACTTGAATGACAGTAAATGGGAAGATATACATGTCATCACAGGAGCTCTGAAGATGTTTTTCAGAGAATTGCCAGAGCCGCTGTTCACTTATAATCACTTCAATGACTTTGTCAATGCAATTAGTAAGTCTGGAAAACATGTGCGTACCTTTTGTCCAAGTTCTGCTTGATACGTACAACTCATTTAATTACTTTGGACAGTAAAAAGGCTGGTCTGCTCACGACTGTCAGTGAGGCTTGCCTGAAGTAGCCTGTCAGTAAGGCAAGGCCCAGGAGGTGGCAGTAAGCTACCTCAGAGCAGCACTGCGGAACCTTCTCTACGGTTCCCAGTCTGCTAAATTTTATGCCAAAGTTTTAAAATTTTAAAGAAAAATACTGAATTTTTGTTCCTACACCACCTCCTTTTGCAGAACAAGAACCAAGGCAGCGTGTCCATGCTGTTAAAGATTTAATCAAACAGTTGCCAAAACCAAATCAGGACACCATGCAGGTACTCTTTAGACACCTGAAGAGGTAAGTAGCATATAGAAGGAAAGACTTTGTATTGCTGATCCTCCCTTAAAGCTGAATAATTCAATTAGAAGTAGTAGGTGACTTCCCACTGCATTTTTCTTGCTTATATTGGACTTGATGAAAACAGTGTATCAGTCTGTATTTATACAAGCTTGCAGAGCACCAAACAGACTTTATACAGTATGTGTTATAGTGGTGATGTTTACTGCCAAGTCCTTATGCTTGAGCAATTGTGAGAGGATCAGGAGTAGCATTTCAAAAGAAAACTTTTCTGTAGAGTGGAACCACAGCAGCTGTATGTCTTAATAACAAGATTACTTGTTAAATAAATATTACAAGTAATTGTTTGCTTTGGACTGTGTCTTCCTACTGTCATTGTGTATTAGTCTTAACACTGATAAGTCTCTTTGTGTATTTTTTTTTTTCTCTTTCAGAGTTGTAGAAAATGGAGAAAAGAACAGAATGACCTATCAAAGTGTAGCAATAGTTTTTGGTCCAACCCTGTTAAAACCAGAGAAAGAGACTGGGAACATAGCAGTTCACACAGTATACCAGAACCAGATTGTAGAATTAATTCTACTGGAACTGAATTCTATCTTTGGACGTTGACATTTTTCTTGGAGTAGAAACTGGAAGTGATGTATTGGCAGCAGTACTCCATCAGAAGGAAAATCTCTCGCTGTACATGATGTATTATGTTTGTGGACCAAGCAGCAACTTGTTTTTTGCACTTTTGGGAAGGGGAGAAACAGGAGAAACATTTGACCACTTTAATCTGAATCAGATACAACACTTTGGATTTCTTAGAAAGTTTAATGTAAAAAGTGAATTGAAAAGTTTATGGCTTGCCTTCTTTAAAGTAGCATTGGGAAAATGTAATATAGGTTCATACACTGGATTTCTTGGAGAGTAAAGCTATTAATCTCAAACTGGATAATCTGGAATTTAATCTTAAAATTCTTCCACTTGATAGGCAAATGACCTACCAACTGGTATGGAAAATCTCAGTGAAGCTACATCTTAACCTTATGTATCACAGCCTACTCAGATCTTTATGACACTTTTTCAAGGGATTTCTGCATGCAGTGACTGTCTTAAACTTGTGCTAACAGTTTGGTTTAGTTATTCAAGTCTGATTCCTCACTTGACACATGCTGTCCTTCGCCCCCCCCCCCCCCCATCTCCCCCTCTGTCCGTTCCGTCGTCGCCCCCCCCCCCCCCCCCATCTTCCTCTCTGCCTCCGGGCTCTTCCCCAACCTTTCTGGAACTTCTTAGTTGCTTTATAGAACAGCACACTGTTTTCAAACACTGAATGTGTAAGAATATCCAGCAATGGATATTTGTCTTGTGGTATAATAGAAGTCATATTTAATAAACATGTTCATTTTTTTCAGGATATTTCCTGAGCTAAGTTTTGTGTATACTGATTTAAAGCTAAAATCCTACGTAAACACGAACTTTAACATTGTATTGAGTTCTTGGTATTATGCTGTGGTAGTGGAAGTTTCTTGATGTAAATACAAGCTGTCTTTTTGATTCCTGTATATAATTCAGTCTCTGTATAGTTTAAGAACACTTCAGCCACACATTTCTAATCATGGACAGGTTAGCTACAGTAGCGTAATGTTTCCAGTGGATCTCTGGGTTTCAGCAGGGAAACAGGTTACGGGAAGGGAGGGGGGGCCTAACTGTGTGCACTTTTAGATGTTAATTACATTTGCAGGCAAATAACTGTAATGCAAATGGTACTGGAGAAATACTGAGTGTGCTTGCTAAATTGTTAATGCACTACAAGAAGAGCCTTTTAGGTTATTTAATATGTACAGGTTACATTAGAAAGATGCATTGTGAATTCTAACATCTACAAATAGTGAACTCGTGTTTTGATAAATAGATGTTTAATAGAATCCATGATGCTAAATTTAAGATTTTCTTTTTACATTAATGTAGAATAATTTGTAAAATTGGTTTTGAAAGATTTTGTTACAGGGAGCATGATCTGCTGAAGATTTTTTAAATGTATTTTTCTAGACTAACTGTTGTATCTGACATACTTGTTATGTCTAACCTGAATAAAAAAAACTGTTAGTTCTTTTAGAGTTTGCCATTGACACTTCAGACAACTTGAACCCCCTTTAAACAATAAGACTGTGTCTTACTGCTTAGCATGAGTACTACTTGTGGCAAAGAGTTGTCATGCTGGATTAAAAGATGAATTCTTACTTCATAACCTGACAACTTTAGGAACTTCCCAGTCCCTTTCTTTAACAACTTAAATTCTAACATAAGGTTCAGAGAGGGCAGAAGTAATTTAGGGGTATACCTCTGTGTTCTTTAAAGCATCCCATCTTACTCGAAACCTGCTGTATGGAAAGCAGACAGAGTGGGGAAATAATTGTGTATTGTCTTTTAATCTGTTGTATACGTTTCACAACACTGTTCTGGCTTACAGCAAAGAGGATGTCTGGTGAGGTACTGAGGTGTAATCAGATAAATGGTACAAGAGTTTCATGAGCATAGGGCTTGCATGAAAAGTCTTTGGAGATAAGAGAAGATGAGTTACCTTGTGGCTTTCTCACTGTCTTCTTGTGGTAATGGTGAAGTCTTGTGGTTTGTTGCAAAGCGACCTGGGTGAGAATTGTGAAAGCTCCATCTCTGTGTTGTGCTGTCGAACTGGAGCAGTGCCGAGTGGCAGGTGTGCCCCAAGATACGAGAAAATCTCAACCAACTTGTGCTGTGCCCATGCAGATCATTCAAATCCCAACTGGATTTCAGCTGGATTTTTCAGCTGGAAAATAAAAAAGAATTCCTACTGCTAAATGAGAGGGCTTACCCACAGGTCACTTTTTTTCTGTATGATTGTTATGTCTTTCAAAGAAAGAATGCCTTTTTAAAACAGTTTGATAATGAGGATGTCACAGTTTTCCTTGTATTCCCCCAAATAAAGCATTTTGTTATTACAATAAAAAGTATGGTTTTGTGCAGTGAAGTTTCCAGATGTTTTAATGTTTTCATTTTGGGGAGAGGGGAGAATTCTTTTTAATTGGAAGAGTTATGTGTAAATAATCAAAACATTGAGGAAGAGAAGGCTTTCCAAGCTTGTCATAACCAACTTGAGACTGTTTGTCAGCACATCAGGTTTCTTCACTACTTTGAAATACTTTGTCTTGTTTCTCCAGTTAGCTTTCTTTTAAGAAACCAAACCCAAGATTTTTGCACAAATGCAGTAGGGGGAAAGCTGTTTGTATTAGATTAAATATAATTAAATTTATATATTCCTCTGATTTGGCTTTAGGTCAGATTGGGTTCTGGCTTAAAACCAATTTAAAGACCAAATATAAACTTTTGCAGCTATAAGCACTCAAGGATACTGGAGGTCCAGTAGTATGTACTGGTGTCAGCTGAAGTCTTGTTCTCTGTAGTTCAGCTACACAGCATTAGTAACAAGCAGCTCTTAGATGCACTTGAGCTATACCAGTTAGGGGGTTCTGCACTTTAAAGCTGGAGAGAGGAGGAGACACAAAAAAGACAAGGCAAATTCAGTCATTTCATGTAAATTAGTTTTATTTTATAATCAGAGTTGTATGTAAGTAAAGCTTCCTGCATGCAAGTGGATAGGTCACTCTTACTGCCCAGGCTGACTTTCCTCCCAGTCTTCCCAGAAAGCCACAAGATGTTCCCTTTGTACTGAGCCCATTGTATCCTGGCAAGCGAATCCCCAACTCGCAGCACAAGGGAGAATGGAGTTTGCAGGTAATACTCTATCAGTTTATGCAGATGTGGAACCTTGACATATTCTTCTTAAAGGGAACAGCTTTATCTAGCCCAAATGTAATGATATTTTCAGAATCAATTGGTTAATTCATAAGGCATAATGTAAGCCAGGCACAGTGGGGCATTCTGCTGGGCTGGGGGGAGGTACAGCATGTCTAATGAGGCCTTCTGCAACTGCTGGGGAGAGCAGAGCTCCTCTGAAGAATCTTAATTAGCCTCCACAATTGCAAAGTTTTGTGGGCAAGCAGCTGGTAGGACTGGATCAGACCTTTACAAAAGTAGCCCTATGTGAATGTGAGACTTAAATGAACATTCTCCCTCCCCTCTCCCCCCAGCATTTTTGTAAACAGAGCACTTGTAAAACAAGACCACACTGTGTAACAAAACAACATGAAAGACATTCAGAGGTGAGTTGGCCTCTCAGTCCTTTTTACTGCCTTGAGAATTAAACGGCACCTCTAATAGTAGAGTTTCCTACAACTTCCCCAAATGGATTTGAGTTTGTTAAAATACTTGTCTATTCCTTCCTTCAAAAGAAGAAATATGTGTTGCGTTTAGCAAACTCAGACCTGCAAAGTGAAATAAGCAGGGACAGCACTGGGTTTATTTCTCATAGAACCTCATCTTGCAGCTTACTGCACTGAAATGTAGCTGGCGAGGGAAGGGGAGAGCAGATGCTTACTGTGGGAATAAGTGAATGAAACACTGAAGGCAACCAGACAAAGCAGGTGTGATGGACAAGCAAGACAGCAAAGAAACCCTTAGAAAATTTGTGGGAATCCAGGCCAGAGACCTGCGAGAAAGTCCAGCTGCCAAGATTGTTCAGTTGGTGTTGTTGGGTTTGGGTGTTTGCTTTTTTTTTTTCCCCCCCCTCTTTTTCCACTTCAACCAATACAGATGCGGCCTGGCTGTATTTTGTAAGTGTAAGTTGCTCTGTAAATTGTTGGAGTTCAAGCGATAGTGAAAAACGGGAGTGCCCAGCTTTCTCTGGGCTTCTCCAGAGCAGCTTCTGTGTACATCAGCTCCTCGGTGATGCGCTGGTGTCCAGGTTCACTTGATGAATCTGGGTGCCAACAGGACTCAAGAACTATGTTCCTTCAACATAATTGTGACTGCACAGCCAGCAGCTGTGTGACACAAAAAGAATTAAATGGTTTTCCGTTCTGATGGCATTGTGTGCCCCATCTAAGTTCTGAACTTTGTGGCAGCAGATCCTGAAGAGCACAGGTAGTCCCGTCTATTACAGTCTCAGCACACCAGAAGACAGACATGTATGAAGCTGAAAACTGGGAGTATGCTGAAAAAAATAAAAGCCCAAGCTAAAGTATTTTTACAACTGGTTTAGATTTGCATGTATGGTACAAATCTGCTCAGAATAGTTTGGTAATTCATAGTGTGAGAGAAATAGCTGTCCTCTAAAAAAAATTAGTAATTAAAGATGCCATTTTTTTCCATCCAGTACTGGGAGATAAATGTTACACATTGGTCAGCTTGTCTGGGTAATCATGAGTTGCAGCCAAATGACTGGAATCAATCCTCTGGTGGGGTGTTAACCTGGCCACTGATGTGCCAGTACTTTCTTCTTTACCAAGAGGGTGAAGATGAGCTGGTGGTGGCTTCTTGGCTTTCAGCATGCAAATCTCCTGCCTAGCTACTCGTGCCAGTAAAAGGAAGTACCTAACCTAGTAACAGAACTGGAAACCACCTTTTTCCAAGAAAAACTTCCTTATCAACCTGAGCAGGGCAGCACTTTGTCTGCAGGCACTTCTGCACAGTGCTGCCATCCAGCTCACGGGTGAAGATGAGCTGGTGGTGGCTTCTTGGCTTTCAGCATGCAAATCTCCTGCCTAGCTACTCGTGCCAGTAAAAGGAAGTACCTAACCTAGTAACAGAACTGGAAACCACCTTTTTCCAAGAAAAACTTCCTTATCAACCTGAGCAGGGCAGCACTTTGTCTGCAGGCACTTCTGCACAGTGCTGCCATCCAGCTCACCTGCCTGCTGCGGGGATGCTCCTCCCCCAGACAGAGCCACCGCAGCTTCTGTAGGTGCTGGACTTGGCAAGGCCCCTGCCAACACACACACGGCTTCCTCAGCTACCCAGCTTCTGTGAAGAAAAACGGAGACATGGTTGTGCAAGAGGTAGTGCCTCTCTTCTGGCACTCCCTTAAGCATTGCGTACAATGAAGGATGCCACCGTGTTTCCTGCTATGAAATGGCTGTTCCATACCTGAAGTGCTTTTCTTGCAGATCTACTAGTGCTGCTGCTCGCAGTTTTCTCTTTGGCGCTTTAAAGATACGACTTCCTTACCTATTAATCTCTCCTTTTCCTGCATCCACCCACCTGCTGTTCCTGCTGCAGTGAAAGTCAACTCAACTTCAGCCGTTGCTTCCTTATTTGTACAAGAGCCTGGAGCTCAGGGGCTGGAACGTGCTGCGCTGTGCCGTGCCCTGCACGCTGCTTCACCTGCAGAGCCTGAGGCACGGACCACTCAGACAGACACTTCATCAGAAGCCCATCAGCAGCATTAATGCTAAATACTGATGTAAATGAAAAAAAAATTAAAATAAAAGGAACAACAACAAAAAAGCATAGACTAGAAGAATAATAAAACAGTCCTTTCCAGATAATAGTCAAAGCAGGCTGCATGGGCTGCATGCTACTCTTGTGTTTCCCAGAGTGCCCATTCTTCTCCTGTACTGCACAAATGTACATAAGCTAAACAATGAGGTATTATATTTGGCATGAGAGTGAGGGAAAGCAATGTAATTCTGTGCAACCATTGAGTCACCATCCGTACTGCTTGTGTAGGCTGAGCTATGAGCCAGCTGTCAAGAAGATTGCAGTCTCCAGGTTTGCACTGAAACACTGTGGCTGTGGGCCAGGATCACGCTTGTCTCCTTTTGCCTCAGCTTCCCAGCCTGCCCTGTTCAAATGCATGAAAATAAATAACTTTCTACCCACCTTTCCTATTTGTGGAGTACAGCAGCTCTATGCAGCAAGCCAAGTGTTCAGGGTGTCCATGGGTACAGCTTCTTCCCCTGTATATACATAATTTAGTTAAGAGAGGAAGAAGACAGTTTATAATAAACATTGAACAGTGGGCAGCATCATTAGCTCTTAAAAATCATAGCTAACTCCCTAGGTGGTTGTCCTAATGTGTTCTGGGCTTTCTTTGAGTCCCTGAGATAGAAAGAAAGCCTGACCATATGAGGGCAGGATGCAGTGCAATGAAACGTTGAGTGTCACTGTTGCTGGCAAGCCCAGTTCCATTTTGCCAACATCAGTCTTGGATGGCAGAAGCACTGCGTGTGCCGTGTGAGCTAGAGGTGGGAACCAGCACCTTCCCTTCCTTCCTGCTGCTTTTCTAATTTGCTATGTCATGAGCTAAGGCTTGTGGCATGTCACGGGCCAAACAGCATGATTATAATGGTCCTCTCTGGTTTTAAAGAATCTATAAGTGAAGTTGGCATGTAGCCTTCCATTTAGTCATTGGCTTCCTTAATCTTACTTGGCCATTCATGCCCTGTATCAAATGAAAGCACTTCTCCTGGCCAAAGCTTCAGTCCCGTGTCTCTCCTGAAGTAACGCTGCCCTGCTGCACAAGCCCGTCTCTTCACCCGCGGCAGCACCTGCAGCTTGCTGTGCTGGAGCGTTCCCGGGGACTGGGGTGGCTGTGGTGGTACCAGGGACTGCCACCGTCCCCACGAGGGAACACTGGTTCAATAAATTCCTGTTAAACTTACTCTTTCTTTACCTCAGCCTGAACTAGAAGAGTTGGGTGCTTGCAGCCACAAAGGCTTCCCTCTTTAAAATGCTTCACACCAGATACGAAGAATTCCTCAGAGCCGTGAGCTGCTGCCAGGTGGTGTAAAGGCTCAGTTAGTGCTGCCCTGCCACCATGCAGCAGAGCCAGGCACAGACAGGCCCTGGCAGCCCCCATCAGCATGTCCTGCCATGGGACACGGTGCTCATCACCGCAGACTTTCCAGCCCAGCAAGGGAAACCCCTCTGGGGAAAAAAATCCCAACAAAGAGGCAAAAGGAGCTTGCGGGCAGCCTGAGCCCTGCACCCAGCACTCCTGCCCATCCGCCCAGACACAGCTGGCACGCAGCAGTGCCCAGCCATAGGTGGGCACAGAAGCCAGAACTGGGAGACACAGAGATGGGTTTCCTGCAAGCTCAGCAGCAGTTTTGGTTTGGGTAACTCTTAAAGGCTGTCACTGATGGAGATGGTAGAGTGGCCGAAACAAACAGTCTTACCTAGCACGTAATTCTCATCCCACTCAGAAAGGTTTTCTTTTTGCAATCTATATAACCCTTGCTGCAGTTTACTTTCGTCTTTTTCTTTACTCTGCCCTTATCCGCTGCTTTTATCCCATTCTGCAATGGATAAGGCAAGCTGTTTTTCCCTGCATCTCTAAGCACATAATAGCAGTCTGTGAAACTGTGTAAGGTTACTGTGCCTCACTTCTCTAGACTAAGCAAACTCAACCCTCTTAATCTTTCCTTGGACATTACACAGCCAGCTAGCTCGAGCATGGGACAGGGAAGTTTGAGTTCACATCTCCCTCAAAGAGATGCCTTCAGCCTTCACCTGTCAAGCAGAAATAAGATGTGGAATATTCTTCACTTCTCCTTCGCCCTTTGACACCCACCCTCCAGGCCAGACCTAGTCTTTGCTTTATGGGCCTGTCCAACCCCACTGGTGTGTCCTGGAAAATCCCACTTCTTTTGCTGACTACGTGGCCCAGCATGAAAGACAAGGCCATTAATAGAAAGCCTACAGGCCAGAGTTTATTGATGTCCCATTCCAAAGAATACAGTAAGGGTATGATGTGATGAACAGCAGGAGGAAAAAATAGATCAATTCATTCACTCATGGTGCATAACGTAGCAAAAGAGAGAGTAAGCTGAGCTAGAAACTAAGTCATCAGTCCAAACTATACAGAAATCACCATAGTAGTTGCCAAAGAAAAGCATAATTACATACATAACCCTCATTCTGCCCTGCTCTTGAGAGCCTGTCCCAGCAATGCTGGGAACTCTTACTGCCTGACAGAGACACCAATAACAGAAAACTCTACATAGCACAACCACGACATACACAAACCTCCCCCCCATTCATTAGAAGCAGAGCCGTCTTTAATACTATTAACTTTAAAAGCAAGACACCTGGTGTTAATTCCCCAATTGGTTTTCACCCAAGGTTGGCCAGGCTTTGAGAGAAAATCAAGAGGAAGTTCGCTCCTGCCTGGTTGTGGGCATCATCCACATGTCAACCTTGATTCAGGGCTTGGGGTTTAGACCCCAGCACTTCACCACTGTCAGCTGACACAGAAACTCTGGTCAGAAACTCCCTAAATCCGTGCCCAGTTTCCAGCCACTTCTGGACTAGAGGCCTCCCAGTCCCTGGAGCTATGCAGCAATCTAGGCAGGTTTTGTTTCCTGAAGCGATTAGTCATCACTTAGGAATCCGCGCTGACTTTTAGCTGTGGCAGAGTGGCTTATGGACAAATGCTGTAGCTACCACCTTGGAGCACTCACTGCATGCAGGCTGGAGGTCCATGTCTGTCCTGGTAGGCTCTTGAGGGAGAAAGGTGTGCAAATCAGCCTGCTTGACATCTGTAGGGACACGTTCTTGGAAGAAGCGACAGCTCAGATTAAGAGCTGTTGTATCAAAGTGCTCCCAATTTTACACATCTTCTCAGAAGCGTTGGCAAGGAAAACTGCCATTAACTAAGTGAACAGGGAGGAAAGTGAAAACTGTCATGGGCAGCTGCACCAGGACTGTAGCTGAGATGTGTACTCCTATTCCTTTCCAGGATGACAGGCTTGGGTATTACCAACACCCAGGTAACTGCAGCTCTGTCCATGTGAACAGATGCCTTGTTGAAGCACCAGGGACCAGAGCACTGGTAGAAAGTGCTGCTCTAAGGGCTGGGCTGTGGGCAAGGGCAACGTAGCCTGAGGCACCACTAGCAAGCTGCCTCCCTGGCTGTCACCAGGGCACTGCAAAGGGACTCTGCCGACCCCTAAAACAGAGACTTCGGAGAGGGAAGGGGAAGAACCACTTTCAGAAGCCATCACCAAAAGCAGCAGCCCCAGCACAACCTGCTCCTGTCTCCCTAGAGCACGGCGCAAGCCTTGCAAACACCCTGGCTAGGGCCCATGCCCCAAACTGGGGCAGACCCTGGGCTCCCCTCCCCTGCCTGCTGCCAGTACCACATCCCTCTGTGGCTCTCCCAGTGCCTCCGTGGTACCTGCAGCAGCTGCCACATTGTCCAGACCTAACCTGTAGCTTCTGTGAGTCAGGGCATCTGGGCAGGAACTGCCCCACCAGCCATGCACCAGGGAGACAAGGGAAAAGGGGAATTACATTTCTACTTGTGACGTGAAAGCCAACACTTGAAAGACAGTGCTGTTAGCTATGTTGTGGCAGCTGGAAGAGGTTTTTGGAGACAGAAACACAAAGACAAAGCTTGTTGTGACAATGTATTATTTAACTTCAAGAGGTTCTCTGCATCTTATAGGTATGTACAAAAAAATCAAGGCTCTGAAAATTGAGAAACAGATTAACGAAAAAAAATTAAATACTAGCATATTTGGCATGGTCTAGCAGATTTGCCTGACAAATTAAAAGCACATGCCTCTGAGCTGACGATCTGCACTACACCTACATCGCTGGTAAGAACATGGCAAATCCTGAGTTTCCTTTCATTTCCAGGCACCCATGAACGGGCTGCACACTACTGCAAAGCTGAGAGTTAAACCCTGAAAAGAAAATATTGTAAAGCCACACAGTGGTAGTCTGGGGGCTAGTAATGATTTCCCCACCCCAACCCCACCCCATGTGTTGCTGTGTGGAAGATGTGTCCGAGTTCCCTTCCTGACAGATAGCTCAAGATCTGCAAAGCAGAGTCTCTAACTCCCTTTTTATTCACACCAAGTGTTCCCAAATCAAGCCACAAAACTCTGGCTGAAGTTGGAAGAGCTGGAAATGATAACCCAGGGCAGAGCAGATGGTGGAGTCACAGTGATTGAGTTACTGCTCCTTTGATACTACCATCTGGGCCCCTCTCCCACCTGCCCTGCAAACAAACCCTGGCAAAGTTTTTGCCCTCCCCCAAAGCCCTGTTCCTTGTGAAGCTGGCCGACAGCACCTCACACTATTGCACAGAGCCTCTTTTTATAGTTAAAGTGCTGGAAGGAGAACATAATTAGGAAGATTCTAGTCCTCTTTTTGCAACCTTAACCCTGCTCCTGTTCAATCTGGCAGAACAGCACTGTTGCCTTCTCCCACGATAATGAACTCGGGTCTGTCAGGCTCTTTCCTAGGGAGGTGAAATATCTACCAAATTCTGGCCCCTGCTACCCATTAAGCATTAATCACTTCAGAATTGCCCCGATCTGATTGCATCGCTTGTCCCTGGTCCTGGTCATAGTCCTTATTAGCTCTCCTCTGCAGAGCACATGGATGCTACCAGGATGCAGAAATCCTCCCTCCTTATACTGCTCCTTGAGTTGCACATTGGCTGCAGCTTTGTGTGGGCAGGAGGGTCCTGGTTCTTTGCCAAGCCAGCCATGACAGCCTGTGGGGAGGCTCCAAGGGTGGCTGTGACTCACCTCATCATGGTTCTTCCCGCTCTGGTCACAAGCAGAAGGTAACAGCCTGGGCCAAGGGCCAAGGGCCTGGATCCTCTGACCAAAGGGTGCCTTGAAAAGAGGTGGTGCTCATCAGCCTAGGGACAGGCAGGTTTTCCAGGGAAATTTTTGCCAAGTCCTCTCCTTGCCTGAGAGCTCATACTCCTTTGCTGTTTTTTTTTGTTGTTTTTTTTTTTTTTTTTACTGTCTTGCAGGGCTTGGCTATCAACAGAGTTATGGTTACAGTCTGATCTGTTAAAAATATCCATCCAATTATCTGTTGGGCCATATCTATCTTTTATTTTCCTGGCTGCAAGTCATCCTGGAAGATCCAGGACCGCCCACCTCAACAAAGCCAGCCAGTTGGGGCATATGGTGTTTTTATTCTCACCTGCATCCTCCCAAAAAATGCCGTGTGAGGGCTCTGATCTCCCTTTTAAAAGAGTCTCGTAGTCTCCCTTTTGAGAGTGCTGCAAGGTCTGTGCTCCACAGCAAGCTGTTCACAGCACAATTATTCTGCACAAGGCCTCAGAGACCACGAGGGTCCTGACATTTTTCATTGCCTGGAGAGGCAATTTTTCATTGCTTTCCTGAGGACCCTTGCAATTCGCAACAGTAATGGAGCATCCTGCTACACCGAGATGCAGCCTACAGTTTATTTTTATCTCTTGATGGACATAAGCTAAAGGACTTCCAGCTAAGATCAGGAAAATGGGGAGGTGTAAGCAAAGCTAAAAGGCAAATTCGTCCAGAAGCTCACAGCAAACCACAGACTCTTTCATTGTGGATGCAACATGATTTTGAAACTGTACAATAACTAGACCTGCTTTACCCAATACCAAGCCTTAAGTAAGCAGCGTCAGGAGAGAAGTCATCTCAAGTTACATTAAAGTAAATAAACTCTGAAATACAATCAGCAATATCAGGTATGCCTCTATAACTTTATCTGTCTCCAGCTACAGATCTAGAGACAAGATCCCTGCTGCAGCTGGTATGTGACTGTGTCAGCTAGCTGCTGGTGGAAGAAAGACATCGCTTCATCTCTGGGATACACACTAAGAAAAACAGAGCCCAGGAACTGTACTTTGGCAGGATCTGCACATCTCCAGCTAGCTATTGCATTTTTTTTTTACACAGTCTGTTTAAAAGAAAGTAATTGTAACAGAAACTGCTCTTGCAAGCAGCTGGTAAACAGAGCAGAAAAGAGCTGAAGTTTTATTTCAGATTTGAAATGCTGTTTCATGCTAGAAGTGTTTGCAAATGCTTCTGAAATCTAACATATAATTTAACTTACCAAAACAGATGAGCAACAACCTACAAGGCTGAAAAATAAAAACATCTGAGTTTTGCCAAACCTTCCAAGTGATCTGCCAAAGAATAAGTATTTTAGTTTCAAGGTCTTAAAGGGAATTAGCTCTGAGAATAAAACTGTAAGGCATAAAAAAATAAAATTCTCTTTTCATTTATTTTTCTGGTAGCATTCCCAGTGGTGCTGAAGAAAGGCAGAGGGGCAGAGCTGCCTTCTTCATGAAAAAAGTATACAGGGGCCTGAGAGGTACAAATAAGGCTAGAGAACACTGTCCTGGGCAGGGCAAATCCCTGCTCCCTGTCAGCCAGACCCCTCTCTGTCCTCCAATTACTTCTCCCTTATATCAGACAATCGACAGTTAGGTCACAGAATAAAAGTCAGTTGGCTTTCTTTAGCACAGTCTAGGGCAAAAATGGTGCTGTTTTGCTCCAGACAGTTTGGTTTTATATTTTTTTTTTTCCTTTTTAAGCCCAACCCTAAAATTCAAATTAGCCTCCAGCTCAAAGCTTCTACCACCAGGGCATGAATGCTAAATAGCCAGCTCCCAGTCCAATCTGTTCACTGCCTGGCTAATGATTATTCTCCATAGAAACCCTACCAGAGTCAGTTATTATTCTCTCCTCATGCACTTATATCTCTCTTGTAAGATTAAGTAGCCCTGTTCGGTTTTTACCTCTCTGATTGGAGCTTATTTTAACCTCAATTAAGCCATCAGCCTGGCTTTCTGAAGGCAGAGCAATAGCATTGCTGTTATCATTCTCTCCACCTTTTGTATGAAAATGATGCTGAGGATTGGTTGCTTTGGGGATTACTCTGTGGCAGGTAACCAACGCCGAGAGTCGGGGAGGATAAATGGTGCCAGACTCCCAGAGGTGCTGTGGCACTGTGTAATTATTGTTCCAGACAGCTGAAAGCAGCAGGGTTTCTGGTTCCCCTGCTTAGTTTCAGTCTGCCATGATTGCTGGCACAGAAAGATGCTGATTATAAGTAAACATTAATTATGCCCTGCTACCCCACTGCTAACATCACTGGGCTTGCAAGCAACAGAAGTACAGTGCTGCGCTTGGCTCCCACTACTGAAAAATCATCTATACAGATTTCAACGTCCACATTTTCACATTGCTTGGTCAGAGGTCATTGCTCCTAAGTACCATCCTCATGAACAGCTAGATTTATCGTGCTTTTTTCTACCACCACTTAAGCGCAGTACTTCAGTGCTCTTGCTAAAATAGTGACTGGAGTACTTATTCTTTGAAGAAGGTGAACTCAGGTGATGCAGCAAGCTATTCTGTTACCTGCTCCACAGCAAGAGAATCATTTCAGTCTCTTTAAAAGAGAAACAAAACAAAACAAAAAAAACTAAACCCAAGGCAAATAAAACTTATAAGTCAACCTATATGTCTCAGTAATTTTTTTCAGATTATCTGGCTTTTTATATGGTGGCCTTCGCCCTCCTCTTTTTTTGTGTGTCTTCGGGATTTCTTCTTTTCTTTGCTAAAGGAGACTTAAAAATGCAGAACCCACAGCGCTGCAGACAGCAAACACTTCTCCTCGAGTTGTGTGGACAGTTACAAAGTGATTTCCATGGCACTCGAAATGCAGCCTCCGATGCTGATGGAATTTCACTGCGTGGTGATTGCACCGCACTGCAGTGAAATAGGTTCAATTTGATTATCTGGCTATTCCATTTCGCCTATATTTACAACCTGCCTGACCTCTGGGGGAAGGGGAGGACAGGCAGCCAATCATGCTGGAGACATTTCAAAAGGTCAAAGCAATACAGTGTTTACCACTATAATTCACAGCCTCTACAATTTGGAGATCGTGCTCTCATGACAAAAATTGGCAGAAGAACATAGTTAGTGTGAAATATTCGTCCATTCCCAGAGCAAACACAGAAAATAGAGAATGTTTTAAGAATTTGCCCCTTTCTCCTCTTAGCACATGATGATGTGCAAGTGCATAAAAGCAGCACATGGACAACACTGTATTTTTTAAAAGTTGCCCTTGGCTGTGTTGAAAGCTTTGTGCTGGGCTGGCTACCTGGGAGCTGCCCAACCTTGTACACAGCCTCAGTGCTAACACTAAGACATTTACCGCCCCACAGGGATGTTTTTGTGTGTGCTACTGCTGCCGTGCTGACCCCCAGATGGAGTGTTCCCCTCCATCCCTGGTCTCTGCCATCCCTGATCTGCAGTGAGGCCGTGCTGCCCCTCTTGTGCCACACCAGTGGCTCTGGGGGCTCAGGGGCAGAAAGCACTTTCAAATTTTAATTAAGCTTCACATGCAGTCCTCCCATCCTGAAATAGAGAGTCATTAAAAGCATAAACAACCATGTCCCATTCCAACTGGTTAGCTAGTAAAATAGCATGACAGCTCCAAAGCATTATTTTAAAAATCTTATATACTTAAAAGGCCCCAGAAGTCAAGAAGGAAGAAAAGCAGCCTTGCATTCATGCAAGTCAGTGCAGCTGCTCTGTTCTGATTTTTCACCCCTCCCAAACCTGGATCCCGAGTCTGGGTGGTCACGCAATCTGGATCCACACTTTGCACCTCTTGTCTGTTTGTATTTAAACCCTGGTTAGTCTTAAATCTCCACTGAAGTTAGGCTTGCCCAAGCTCCTAGAGTCAGAGGCACCGTGAGTTATAACAGTCTCATTTTGAAAACTGGACTGGTTTTTGTTTGTTCTAAAGTGAACACTGTGTATGACATCTCCTGAGAACTCCCATTTATCATCTTACATGTTATTGGATTAATACAGGAGAGAGTGGAGTCTGAAAGGCAAGGCAGCCACAAGACCTACTTCTTAGCATCTTTTATCTTTGCAGGCAAGACCTGTTTGAAAGGCAGCCTAACAGAGCAGATCTGCTTGAAACAAGGTACTGCATCAGCTCCATGAGTCAGCACAGATCAGAAATGCAAAGTGTCTCTTGTAGGGAGGCACTTCATTTAGATGCAGCATCAAGTTCCTAAAGGATCACTTGGGGCTTGTGCTGCCTCTGCCCACAGCTACCGTGAGCTCCTGGTTCTCTTCTTCATCTCTAAGAGAGGTCTCTGGTGACACCCTGCCACTGCACAGAGCCAAGCAGATGAGATTTCTGTCTGGGACAGAGGTGAACTCTGGCTCGACTAGTGCAGCTCAGACTGTTTCAGGAAGAAAATACTTTATTCACATAGCTCCTTCCACTCTACTCAGCAACATAGTGCATCACCACCTTCTGCCCAGTCTTAAGAGGGGTATTTGATGAGACTCAAAAATAATACCAGCTTGCAGGGAAGGGAAGAAGAGGAAATAAGACTTGTGTGCCACTGATTATGATAAGCCAGAAGAGCAAAGAAGAAACAACGGAGTATGCCAGAGATCCAGACCACGCTTGTGAAGCATGTTAAGTCTCCCACAGAGCACCTTCCCTGTAGCCCAGCTCACCCTTACCCAGCCTGGGCCAAGGAGCAGCTATCTGGTTGGAAGGTGGTTGAAAGCAGCCTCTGCTCACACACAGGGCTTAAAATGAGCTTTGCACCAGAGGAGGTAAATACTGCTTTAATGTCACAGCACCTCGCACCAGCTGAGTGTGCTGCAGGACCAGGGAGCAGGACACAATTAGGTGAGGTGCTTGGGGGTTAAGCATCCAAGCTCAACCATTGGCACAGGTTGGGTGCTACAATTTGCCTTCACCTTTAGTTCTTTTCAATCATTCTCGTTTCTCTCCATCTCCTTCCATTTCTTTTTCTCTGCCCTTCATTTCATGTTTCCCATCCTTCAGCAAGAATCACTCACCTCCCCCCACTCCTTTCCTGAAGCATCTCAGTATTTATATCTATAAACAATTCAGGCTGTGCAAAATTCTTTAACACAAGACCATCTTCCAGTGGATTATAAAACCATCAAAAGAGGAAAAGTTTAGCCAGGTTTACTGTGTGGGATTTCTGCTTTAGTTCATGATCTTTGAGAAGAGCCACCAGAAAACCTGCAAACCTGCCCTGCTCCTCAGAAGGAGCTCAGGAGAAAACCCTGAGGTGACAGACCCTTCATTAGGGAGCATTAGCACATCTGTTGTTCGAGGCAGAAATTTAGAAACCTGCTGAGAGATCACCCTCATGTTAGCAATGGGCCTTTGCCATCTCCATGCAGCCTGAACAAGTTTGTTCAATTTTTGAGCCTCGGAAAACTCTCAGACTGCACTAAGATGCTAACTGAGCTTTCCACACCTTCCCTCATGTGGCACAAGCACTGGGGGCAAAGGACCAAATTTAAGTTATTTTAGAAACCTTAGAGCTCCCTTTATTTTGGTGCTTGGCTCAACAGCACTACTTGAAGGCATGTGGACGGAAGATAAAGATTCCTACTCTAATTGAGCCATTGGAGAAGTTAATATTCACTGTATTCAGAGTTAAAGTATGCAAAATTCAAGGCTTCTGGGAGAAACATTCATCTCAGCAAAAATGTCAGAGGTCCGTCTCTATTGTTTGTTTAAATAATTATTTACTTACTTATAACTGCCCTGCATTGCTGAGATTTACACACTTGTTCAAATAATAGTCGCTTAAAAGAGCAAGATGATGTCTTTACAGAAAAATCTTGTGTAATTGGCATAACCTCATCTTGGCTGGGCTCTGCCATAGACTGCCTATAATATTAAATTACCAGGATACGGAGATAAGCCCAGCAGGCTAAAGCTGGGGATGGGGAATGATGAGAAGGGTGAGAGACAGCATCTGCAGTTGTGAGCTTCTCTCCAAGAGCACTCAGAAAGAAGGTTCAGCAAAAAGCTGTGTAAAAGTGAAGCGAGGGATAAAAATAACAAAGCGGAAAAATATTAAAACAAAAATACCCACATCAGGAAACAAGTGTATCTCCAAGGCAGGATGAGAGAGTAACTCAGGAAATGTTTCTGCAGATAAGACAGCTCAGTAAAAAAAAATCCCAGTGCCTCCCCCCCCACCACTCATGCATTGATCTTGTGGGGGTGACGTTCCCCATGACACCAGCCACAGCTAACCACCATGAAGGAAGGGTGCTGCATGGCTTCTACAGCTTACAGAGACCACGGCTGCTGCTCCAACTGGCCTGCACAAGGGGGTCAAAACACACAAACTTTGCCAAAGCCATCATCTGAAATGTGAGACACATGCACGCTGAGAGGCAGCTGGGGAGCAGCTGGCTGAGGTGGAACCACAGCCTTCTGGCACTGGAGCTGGCCAGGCCAGGTGAAGAAATGCCCATAAGCGACATGAAGAAATATTATACAGTTAACACAAAGTTACTTATAGAAAGCCTACAACGGAAAAAATATCCTGTTGTGCTTCTTGCTAGCCAGCCTCCTCTCCTAATTTGTTTCTATTTCATTCCAACAATGAGCAGAAGAAATGGCTTTAAGAAGAAAGAGGATAAGCCTCTAAGCCAGCACAGATTCCTCTAGGCCTACAGCCTTCCAAACAATTACAGCTACACAGCCTTGACATTCCTGATCTTTTACAACAAACTGGGCATTGAAACAAGATTTTCCATGTTTGCTTTCTTCACATTACAAAATTTAGAAAGGAACAAAAAATTACAGGCTGCCCCAAAACACACAGACTCAAAGGGACATTCCTGAGCGTCTGCCCTGCATCTAACCCTGGGCTGGCACATTTAACTCAAGCTGCTCTGGAAATGCCAGCCACATCAATGGCCACCATGAAGGAGTCCTGCTATGGCTGTAACTCCAGCAGCAGGTTGGTGAAAGGCCACGGAATCCCTAAAGGAGATTAGGGATTGTCCAACAGGGCAGTCAGTGCTACCTCAGAGGCACCAGCATTTGTGGCTTTAGGGTGTCTGGAGCTTTGGCTTGCTGGAAACAGAATCAGAATCACAGAAGCACTGAAGAACTGAGGTTGGAAGGGACCTCTGGAGGTCATCTGGTCCATCCCACTGCTAAAGCAGGAACACCTAGAGGAGGCTGTCCGGGATCATGCCCAGGCAGCATTTGGGTATCTCAAAAGGGTCGAGACTACACAACCTCTCTGGGCAACCTGTGCTAGTACTTAGTCACCCTCACAGCCAAACAGTGTTTCCTGATGTTCAGAGAGAACCTCCTGTGTTTCAGTCTGTGCTCATAGCCTCTGGTGCTGTTGCTGGGCACCACAGAAGACAGCCTGGCTCCACCCTCTTTGCACTCTCCCTTCAGGTATTTATATACATTAATAAGATGCCTTCTGAGCCTTCTCTTCTTCAGGCTGGACAGTCCCAGGTGTCTCAGCCTTTCCTCATGGGAGAGATGCTCTAGTCCCTCTATCATCTCCATGGCCTATCACTGGACTCTGTCCAGCACATCCATATCTGTCTGGTACTGGGGAGCCCAGAACTAATTTGAGATAGCTCCCCAGGTGTGACCTCACCAGTACTGAGTAGAGAGGAAGGACCACTTCCCTCACCCTCACCTGCTTTGTCTAATGCAGTCCAGGACACCATTGACCTTCTTTGCCACAAAGGCATATTCCTGGCTCATGTTCAACGTGGTGTCCACCAGGCTTACCAGTTCCTTTTCTGCCAAGCTGCTTTCCAGCTGGGTGGCCTCCAGCATATACTGGTGCACAGGGTTGTTCCTCCTCAGGATTCTGCATTTCTCCTTGTTGAATTTCAGGACACCTCAGACTGGCCTGAACTAGACACACAGCTTTCTATAATCTGACCTGAAGGCACAAACCTGGAGTTCCTCCTCTCTACCTGCTGCTCCTCAGAAATGTGATCTGTGGGATCTGTGGAAATGTGACTTCTGTGGAAGAAAGATGTGGGATTATGGCCTAGCTTGCCATGAGACAGAAAACAGGCTAATTTAGTGTGCTTTGTGAGAAAGGTTGAGATGTCTACAGCTATGAGATTCTTGTGTTATTTCTGGAGGCAGAGGTCCACTGAGCTGGCCAGACAAACAGCTGAAGGAGGGAGTCTTGTGAAGATAAGACTGTCCTGTTTTGAGCTCTTACATAAATCTTGAAGGTCAGAGTGTCTGAGTGAAGATCTTTGCCTAATTAATGGCAAAAGGAATATTAAAATACATGCCCCTAAATATGCTAATGAGCCTAAAGGAGTACACGTTAGTCGTAGATGACTATGTTACTCAACTCTCCACCCAAATCATGCTAAGTGTCACCTGGAAGGCAAGGACAGAAGGAATTAGGATATAAAAATCATAAAGGGAATACATCTCCTGGCAGGGAGGAGACTGAAAGTCCAGCAGAGGCGGCTGACAGGCTGTACTCCTCTTCCTCCACTCAACACAGGGACACCTCCTGGTAAGAGCAGCACATCAGTATGTGGCTTTCCTTTCCTGGCATTACTGATGTGTGCTAGTGCTAGTGCCCAGGCTTGCAGCTCCCACTGCGTCGGACGTACCCAGGAATGACTAACTCGAGCTCCACTACCCTTGTGCAGTGAGTGCTTTTGTCAATGGCAGCTCCAAGTCTCTTGTATCTGTCGTTTCAGTAAATCTAGTAGTTCTAACTTTTACACCGTCTCAGCGCAAGTTCTTATCTGAGGCTCTGAGGTAGACATGAACATCTCAGTGGGAGCCTCTCGGCCAGACCTCTGAGACAGAATTGTCTCCACTTGGTGAGCATGTGATGACCACAGCCACAGGAACAGCGATCAGTCACTATCACAGACCACACAGCCCAGCACCTCTGCTTGCGCCTTACCCCTCCTCTACATTACCACGGGCACTTTCTCTGGGATTGGGGCACTGTGACAGGAGAGCACAGCCACACAACTGGCCTGGGACAGACCAGAGCTCAGGAGAGTAATAGTGGGTACACAAGATGAGGGGATTATCACTCAAACCCCACTAAAACTGGTGCTACTCCTACCAAAAGCACAGTGCTGGAGCCATGTTGTCTTCCTCTGTCTGGCTGTGGAAAAAAACCAAGTCTTTTCTCCCAGCTTATCCTTGGTGCCTATTTCAGGAAAAAGTCTGGGCAATGAACCCCCCTGATGGCCCTAAGCAATACCCCTCCTGAGTACCAGCTCCTGCAGCTACCCTCAGATTATCCCTTCCTGTGGGGAGCACGTGTCAGACTGAACAAGGGCTTTACATTACAGACACTTAGGCTTCAGGTTCCTGCAAAGATGCAGCAGCAGAGTGGAATAAACCCCAACTTGCCAGGGCTTCCTCAGTGGCTGGCAGGAGGTGAGTCTCCAGCCTCCTCCCTTCCCATCACAGGTTTATTGACTACTGGAGTCATGGCTGTACCACTGCCAAAACAAAGTGAACAGTTACGCCCAAATTGTTAACAGATGTTGGGAACATCTTAGAAAATACATAAAGCCCTAAATTGGTCTTTTACTGAGAGATTAATATTATAATGTCATCCCAGCGCTGTGCCACTCACGGTAATCTGCCAAGCCAAAGAAAGTAATTAGCAAAGTTAAGACTGTGCAGTAAGTCCTAATAAGGGAAAAGAAAAATGGCAGTTTATCTTAAACTATCCTTAGCTCACCTTGGTGTGCCTAGATGTGGCAGGTTGTCAGAGAGCTGTCAGTGTGCCTTGGGAGTGGGTACGCAGCGGATCAAGTCCTTTAGCTGCCAGCTGAGCAAAGCACAACTGATGGCTGCAAACCAGAGCTCGCTGGGAGACCCGGCAAAGCCTGGCTGGATTTTTCCTCTGTTTTTCAGTCTCCTGGTGTATCGAGGCACAGAGTGAATTTGAAAACAAAACCAACACAATAAGCCTTATGGAGAAAGGCGTATCAGACTTCTGCTATTCACCCACTGCCTCTTCTAGACATTTTGGAAGGGTTTGAAGACCAGCTTGCTAGAAAGACCTCCATGGAGCGTCATGCCACCTGTTAGCTGACTTACAAAAGGAAGACAGTTAGGTGTCAGCATAAGGGCAATACAAAGCCCATGATGTTTTGCATTGGTATGATCTAACACCGCAGACCTCCTACACGCACACAAAAAACACTCTCAAGGAAGGAAGATGACATTCGGTGAGGGGAGAAGACGAGTTATGGATTCAAAAATGTTGATAGGAAACAAAAATATCGAAACAAAAGTGCTACTAACACTGATCTATTCCCCTTATTGCTTAGCTAAGAAGAGTTTAACCTTCAGCCATGTGTTGGCATTCTTTGAAAACTATGCTGTTACAACAGAATTCAATGGAGACCCAGGGTTTTAAAGAAAGGCTTTGACATGTTATTTCTTAGAAATTAGTGTTCAAGACACAACAATAGAAGATCAAGGTGGGGAAGAGTTGGTTACCAAGAAGGAAAAAAGGCAAAAGCCAAATGCATCTGGGAAGGGCCAATAAGCATGAGCAGAGCATGAAGCATACTATAGCAGACTACACCATCATTTTGCTCTTAGGCCAGTACTATATTTTGAAAAGAGAGTCTTTTTCTGTTCCCTGCGGCATAACCCACAAAGTCGTAGGCTTGCTGTGCCAAAAGCCTTCAAGTTAACATGCTGTATATTTATATCATTAAAGAAATAAGAGGGTGCTTCATTCATGGTACTTAAGCCTATATATTTCAAGATTTAAACAGGTTTTGAGCGACAAGGCTTAGTAAGGTTATTCCATAATTACCTACTCTGAAATTCCTCTAAAGCTTCTGACTGCCTGACTGCTGCTATAGACGCATACTGGCAGAGCCAGACCACTCAGTACAGCAAATTCAGCCTCCTGCAAGTCTCTGTATTTGCACACATCCTTACACTCCCCCCATCTCTACCTGAGATCAAAGTCACTGCTGTGTCCTGGTTCACAGCACGGCAGGAGCTGAAAGTGGAAGTGACAAGTTTAGAGTGGTCATTTAGCACTAGCGCAGGCTTCATGGGTTTCCGCTCACCTTGATATTAAACAGGTGTTAAACAGTAGGCAATTTTATAAGTTTCTTTCAACTGGAAACTGTCTTGAAAGCAACAAAAACCTCACAGAGGAGGTTTTATGAAATGTCAGAGGGAAACATCTGTTATTCCACAAACTAACAGGAGGAAAGAACTCCAGTTAGGTACTTCTCTTTTGTGAATTTTTCCCATGCTGGGAAGTGCTCCTCTGGGACTCTCACTCTTGTCTGCCTGCAGCATTCCTCGTTGAAGGCATCCTTGCAAGAGTGGTAGGATTTAGAGGTTCAGTCAGGACTCGCGCCAGCAGAGATCAGCTGGGGTGAGGCAGCTCAGCATCACACAACCCTTTCCAGACACGCAAGGCCATGCAACAGCTTAGCACCCTTTTGCCTCTTTAATTTGCTGTACTGCCAGCAAAACCTGACTTTAAAGCACTGCTGGTGTTCATCAAATTGTATTGTGTAGCAGAAAAAAAGATTATTTCAGGGCTTGTCCTTTAACTGAAGTGTACTGAGGATATCAAGGACATCTCCAAATACAAGGAATAACAGGTAGAAATGAATGATGAGTGCTTACAATATAAACAGATTTATCATATTCCTCCTCTCAGAATCTACTGTTGGCCACCATTTGTAGACAGCTGGGCAACTCAGACAGGGATTGTCCTGAGGGATGAATTTGAGATGGCTCGTGAAAAGCCATCATTTCAGCTGCAGGTGTGGCCCTGGCTGCTCTGCTGGGGCTCAGGGAGGGAAAATGATACTTTTCAGAGCATTATGCAACTGGTGTTTTGATCTCCCCTGACATCCTTTCTTTTGTTGTCCCACCCCCAGGCACAAAGATGCTGTGGGTCCCCAGTTCCTCACAACCTCAGAAACTCTCGACAATACCAGTTTAAGTGGTGATGCAGTAAGTCCTAGCAGAGACCAAAGGGATTGCTTTTCTACCTAGATCTGCGGCTTAGAGTATGACCCGAGTTTGCTGTACACCTTGATATTATTCATATGCAAAACCAGGAGATGCGAAGTAGATCAGCAAGACAAGACATTCTCAGATTCATGTTTCTACAGTAATTTCTTTACACGGGCTAGTATCCTCCGACATCAGCAGGGAGAGAGGTTAATAAGAACTACAAAGTATTTCTATCTCATGAACAGGTGATGACCAAAACAGAAAACAAACCCAGTCCTGGGGGAATTCTTTTAACTCTATTTGGAAAAGGGCAGACTCTCAGAGCCTAAGACACTGGCTGTTTATTGTTGTGCTGTCAGCTTTAAACTGCTCAGTGTGACTGTTTTGGGTAGAATAAACAGCTTTTGTTTCACTCCTCTGCTGTCTTTGGCTCCAGCATGCAGTGGTTTATTGGATTAAAATGCACAGATTAAGGGGATAAGCTAATCAACAAACAGGCATTGAGCTCACAAGGCTGGAGCAGATGGTGGTGCAGTGCATACTGCCAGCTCAGCCTCCACACCTGGGAACATTGGTTCTCCCAGTGCACGCCACTCTTGGTGTAGAGACATTTGCCTTAGCCATTGCTGGAGCATTGCACTCAAGGAGCAAGTACCACTGCACACATCTGGGTGAGAAGTCACATCCATGTCCTGTTTGCCTGGACTCACCTTCCTCTAGGTTGGTGTGGTCCCGTTTTACCTCTGTCTGCACCTGCATTGAGACCTCCTGGCATAATTTTAGACCCCAACCAAGTGCTTGCAAAGACTGTCCTGGCAAAAGCTTCAGGTGAATTCAGCCCAGGGCCTGTGACACAAAAGCCTATAAATAGGACACACAGGCATTTTCTTTGGGCCCTATTTAGCCAACAACAGATGACTGGCACAGGACGGAGCTTACATATGAGGCAAACCCTTACCAGGCATCCCTGGACTGATTTACATGGGCACAAAGACCATGTGCTAGCCTGCGGGCCGCTGGCAGGATCAGGGGCACTGGCTGACACTCATCTTTACAACTGCCCCCAACCTTTAAAGAAAAAAACACACCCTTTTTTTTTTTTTTTTTGTGAAGGGAAAGCGTGACACACGTACACACATAGGCACTTTCTTGTCCAGACAGGGGCTCAGCCAGATAGAGTGTTTTTGTTTTTCTTCTGAATGATCTCTCAAGACATCACGCTTGAATGGCCTGGCTCTTTTCACGGGCTGTTTGTTGCTGTGTTACATCCCCGCAGCATTTGCTATAAGCTAGGCTCCTAAAAGGCTTGGCGTGAAGTTTTCTATAAGGAAGTTATCTGACACCCTTCTGCTACTCAGTTCCAGAGGAGCTTACCTTGGGTAGGCTGCAAAGTTATGATGTAAATACACGTAGCTTTACCTTGCAGAGCTAACTCAGCCATGCTTGTACCCACTGCTGAGGCTGCAGGGGCAACCCAGCAAATGCCTCTGCCCCCTCCTGAGCAGCGCTCTGTCCTCCCCGGCAGAAACAAGGCTGCTCTTTTGGCACGCTCGGGAGCCCCATGCCTCGCTCTTCACAGATGGTGCAGTGCCACAGCCACCTCCCTGCTCCAAGATGCCCGATCACAACCAACCTGGCTACCTTTCAATGTGGCCATCACGGTCACCCTCTCCTCTCCTCCACCGGCCTCACAGCCCTGTGTCCCGTGCCCTCCCCAGAACCGCTGTGGTTAGCAATACCACTGCATATCTACCCACAATCTGCCCACGTGATGGTCCTAAAAAAGGCACTTCTGATGCACAGCCATCAGCTCACAAGATAGATGGGGGCCTTGAGCATAGCAGATCATCTTAATGAGTTACAAAATAAGAATAACCATTCCATTGCCATTATTCTTCTAAAAACTCAGAGCAGAGCAGGACACCCGACCTCTGTAATTGCTTTCTCCTCCAAGGCAGAAATCATATGAAATAAAAAGAAGCCAGTTTCTCACCCAAAGGCACACTTCTAACCTCCTACAAACACACAAAGGTGATGCAGAATGTCCGTATTTTATCTGCAAATGTATTGGGCTGAGACAGTACAGGCTGATCCAGCTGGGAACAGGTTCTAAAAGCAGACAACATGTCCTGAAACAGTATTGCACTTACTTGTATTAACACAAAACTTGTGACTTCACTCAGCACTTGGCATTTTTCTGTTAATGGCTTAATCTTCACTAATTAGGAGCCCTCTATTTTAAGGTTTTAATTTTTAGGCTATAGTGACATCTGCAGGTTCACCATAATGGATTTTGGAAATTAGACATGCTACGGTTGAAATATCAGCCTCCAGATTTGCAAAGAAAATGATGATTGCACGACTCTGTGTGAGGGGAGTAGAGGAGCAGTGCAAGTTCCCACGAGAGGGTGCTGTGCAGTTCTGTGGCTGAGCACTGCTACCAAATCTGCACCGATGCTGTAAGAGCAGACTTAATTACTCCTTGCTCATTAAATTGTTCTCAGGCCAGTAGATAATGTTACACCAACACAGTAAAGCGCCCGCAAGCTGCAGCTCCTCAGGATTAGCAGAGAGGTGTATTTAGGTATATTTTTGCTGGTATTCAAACCTCTGTTGATCAACATTGGTGTTAATTTATTGCTAAACTGCAGTCACAGAAATCTACATTCAGTAAAATGCAGAAGACAGTAGGTGAAAATGAGGGTCAGACTAACAAAGGACATCATTACGTGAATTTAGAAACACCTATTGAAATTGTATTCAGTCAGAACAGAATGTGCTTTACAAATGTTCCAAATGTTCTACAGTTCTGCTCTTACTGTGAAGAAGTATTACACTTCTGTTTGCTTGCAAAACTGCAGCAAAATGTCACGTGTTCATCGAAATCAAGAGGTTTTCAGAGTGTCTTGCTTTTGATGAAGCTGTATACAAAAAACCACGAGAGCAGCAAACAAGCCATGCCATGTTCAATCATTCAACTGCTTCAACTTTCATCTCTGGTGTTTTTTTTTTTTTTTTTTTTTTTGCGTACAGATACTTCAAACTATCAGAACTTCCACAGCCATTGCATTACTTCTAGGTATCCTTGAAGTATTAAAAAATAATAAATCCATGAAAACAACACACAGTCCTACAAGAAACTTACAGTATCTAAGCTGTGATTTGTTTGTCTCACATCAGATTAAAACTCATGCTCTTTGCCCCCTGCCTAATGGACCTCAACAGACACCCAGGCTTACCTGAGCTCAGGGAGCCCTGAAGCAGGGGATGCAGGGAGCCAGTCTGCATCTTCTCTCCCGCAAACCACTCTCATGAAGTCTGGGCTCAGGCCCTGTGCCTCTGAGCCCACTAGACACCTGGCAACTCATGTCAGAGAGGGCAGGCACTGATCCTACAAGCTGTTGCTTTTTAAGATGAGATTGGCGTAATTTAGTAGCAAGTTATAAAAGGAATCACATGTCATGCAAATGAAACCTTCAGCTGACACGCAGGATGGCAGGAGAAAATCCAGGATTAAGACACACCTCTCTTGTGTCAAAGGCCAGATTCTGCTCACTTTGTCTTTCCAAACAGTCCCACAAAAGTCAAAGCAGGCACTGGAGCAGCTAACAAAAAGAGAGTTGTATCATGGATGTGCTGGTGTTAGAAGATCTTTCCCTCTCCCCAGTCAATATACTACAGCTGTGTTGTCTCCATGACTGTGTGGGTGCAGAACTACCTTTGACTGCACCATTTGTAAGACCTGATTGAACCGGTGGCTGCATGGAGAAGCAGATGAGATGCCATCTCCCCTTTGGCAGAATGGGGAAGGTACTCGGGCAGCCTCCTTTTGTGCTGAGGACTAAGTGTCCCAATCTCAGAACACAACAGGAGACAAGTCATCTAACACAGCTGCCCTCTGCACACCCCCGGTGTCAGACTGATGCCTTGGAACAGCTCTTGAAATATTGCAGTGGAGCTTGAAAATGACCCCAGCACGTGTTATTGCAGAGCAGTAGCCAGCATGATGGTCAGAAGCATACAAGCATGAAGCACTGTAAGCATGTAAGCTAGAAGCACGAGCAGATCAGAAGCATGTAAGCATGAGAAATGAACTACCAACACACTGCACTCAGTACACACCCTTCAGGGCTAGATTCACAACAAAAGTTTTTAAGGCCTTACCTGCCAACTAGAACCCGTTGCCCCAAGTTATGCCCCTAAGCTTTCTGCACCCTGCATGACTGCAGGGAGTCAAGCACCTATGAATAAGACTTATGAATGTGATGAAAACCAAGCTGCAGGAGGAGTAACCCTGCACAGCAATTAGGAAATACTCAGGGTGGGACTGTCTTGTGTGCCTCCCTGTGCACCCCAGAAAACTTATAGAAGTCCTGCAGTGAGAGCAGCGTCTTATCTTCATCTGAGTTCCACACCCTTGGAACTAGAGCCTCTATTCCTCCAGGCACGGCTGTCTGCACCCTTTTGTAAATCCTGTAGTGGCACATCGTCTCAATGAGGCAGGAGACAGAGGTACAGCACTCACCTGCCCTGATGGATTCGGGCTTGTCCTGCCCAGCCCCGGGTGCTCTCATAGTGAGGATCTGAGGTAGGGGTAATGTGACTCTTCCAGTCCCTGTAGCAGGAGTCACTCCTTTTGCTGCAGGACAGGAGAAAGTTTGACAGCGGGTGCCAAAGTTCATCAAAGAGAGAGAAAACTCACTCAGCAAGTCAAATACTGCAGCTCTGCATCAGATTGCACTGAGAATGGACTGAGCTTCTCGTCTCCATCTGTTTAACCATCAGAATGAACTGCCTCACCTGGGGAAAAACTGGTCCTTCTGACTTGGCTGCGCTGGGGCAAGAGGCTTTCAATCATCCTGTGGAGATGATGGAGGCTAAAACACCTTGAATATCAACAGATCTTCATTGCCTTCTCTGAATTTATATTGGGCATCTGGACAAACAGAAATCTTGCCTTTCGTGTGAGTTGTAGAGCAGCTCAACAGACCACAGGACATGTCCCAGAAGTCCCTGGTAGCACAGCACCTCCCAGAAGTTCATCACTTGCCCATAGCTTTCCTGTATGGATGTTCACATACTTATGCTCAAGTTCAACAATGAAACCAGCACACTCTCAAACCAAGCAAATTTGCCACCAACCCATCATTTCCAACATAGCTTTATACATCTAGAGAAAATACAAATCTCCTTACATTTTTGTTTCCTCAAGAGAAGCCCTTCGACAGGTAAGCCCTGTGGTACTCCTGCCATAGGTGGTGTGAAGCAGAGCTGACAGCTATGAACAATGCTATGCTGAAACAGATGAGGATGAGAGGATGGGTCCAGTTCTTCTATTGCCATCTCAGTAATGGTAAAGACCTTGGAAAGAGATTGACAGGACACAAGCGGCAACAGCTTCTCTGTGCCAAGAGCTGTAGTACAAATTACCTAACAGACAGAAGCACAGTCCTGAAAGCTGTGAGCCTTTCTGTTCTTTTGTTATGAAGATAGGACATTGAATAAAAGATGGAAAATTGACTGTATGCAAGACCTGCAAAATCCCCTGTGCTCAGGACTTTGCTCACTTGCTGATGTGACACAGCTTTAGTTTGGCAAAGAGGAAAGTGAGAGAAGGTAAAATTCTCATCCATACCCTACTTGTGGAAATTGACAGGGAGAGGAGAAAGGAAAATGAACCTAAGTCAGGGGCCAGAATGAATGTTTTGGTTTGTGTTGTGATGGTGTAAACCTGAACTCTGACATGAGAGCTTCTGAAATGCAAGGAATTCCAGTTCAGGCCCAGACTTCATATTTGGATCCACTCTTAGTAAAACCAAAAAGGATTCAGTCTTCCTTCTGCTGTCTGAAGATCAGACAACTTTATCTGCCAAACTGTCCATTACCAAGCACAAGTTTAGCATGTCTGGGAAAAAAAAAAAAAAAAAAAAAAAAAGGAAGAGGGTGCAGTGGGATGCAATTATCTGATTTTTTAGGCAGTGATTACACAGTCTAGATCTGAAAATACTGCCTATGAGGAGATAAGACACTAGCCCAGTTGTGAAACTGGGAGTTTTCAAAAGTATTTTAAACCTATGTAACACATTGTCAAAAAAAGCTACAGATAAACAAGTACACAACAGGTGAAAAATGCAACTGCAAGGGGTGTGGTGGCAGTTCTGTTTGCACGATACATTAATTTCAAGGTACTTGAACATCTGTTATATATTTAATTCCTTTCTGCTGAAGACATTAAAGCAGGTGAGCATCATTTGCATCTAAGAGACCATATGTTTGTGAGATGCTGGGAACTGCACTCAGCAAAGAGAAATGCATTCACTTCAGGGGACAGCAACATGGACTGAGTTTCTTCTTCGCACAGACTGCTCTTTATTATCATAAAGTTATTAATGCAGATGATTTAAAATCATGTACACAGGATACAGTACTTGGGCTAAATGCCTTCTCTTCCTTGCCCCCGTGACATCAAACAAGAGCCTTGCTTTGACTGTTATGGACAAATAAAGTACAAAAAGGAAAGTTAAAAGTGGCTGCTTTCCTCTGCCCTTTTTACTGTATCTTCTCATAAACTGTCAGGAGGGGAAATTGGACAGGAAAAGGTGGCTTCTAAGCAGCTTTCTACTACTAAAGAGAAGCTTCCAGGTGCCTCAGCTGAAGAGAGGAAAGGAAGAGGTTATGTTGTTTTGAAAATTCCTGTTTATGATGTCCCCATTCCCAGAAACACAGCAATGGTTGCTTTTTCTCCTTCTATCTGAGATATGTTCTGAGGAAGCAACAGACTGACAAAAGTGGTGACTGCCCTTTATTCAGCATGTGTGTGGCCATACTGGGAGTACTGTGTCCAGTTCTTGCCTCTCCAGAACAAGACAGACATTGATATACTGAATTATGCTCATGGGGGGCCACCAAGAGGGTTGGAGGCTGGTACACATGATAAGGAGACTGGGCTTGTTCAGCCTGGTGATGGATGGCTGACAGAGCTCCTACTGCTGTCTACAGCTACCTCGTGGGGGCAAATAAGCTGGAACAGGGGAAGTTCCAGTAACCCAGTGAACTGGAAGTTATCTGCTGTGAATGGGATGTGGGTGAGATGTCCTCCCAATGTCCCTTCCAACCTACATCGTTCTGCGTTCTAGAACTGGGCACTCCCCCATGGAGGAACAAGTCACCTTCTTCATACTTTGGGCTTTGATGGGAAATACAAAGAAAAGGAAAGAAACCATATGTAAGTGAAGATGCAGTTTTATTTGACTAAGTGTCCTGGTTCCGTGTAAAAAGGGGTTCAGGGCAGGACCCACACGGAACAGAACTATGTACTCGCCTCTCCCCCCCCCCTCGAGAGAGAGAGAGACACTTTTAAAAAAAAATGAAGTATATTGTTCAACAAGGAACAGAAAACGAAAAAGGGAGGTAAGGAAAATATGATATACAAAGATTAGGGGAATAATACAAAAGATAAAATATACAAAACCCTCAGAAATGGTTCCAGGGTCCCATGGAGTGAAAGGAGAACTTTCCTCTCCGAGCTCCAAGGCAGGAATGAAACAAGAAACCACTCCCTGCCTCTTATCAGAGTGTGTGTGGGAAGGGGAGGGAATACAATGGTTTCACCCCCACCCGGGGTCCTCCCAGTTGCTGGAAGGTCACGCCCCCATTCCAAGCCTCAAACCACAACACTAAGTGGCTTCTGGGACAATTCATCTAGAAGGACCCAGGTAAACATACTCTGCAACTTCTAACAACGTTCACCCAGATCAAAAAACTAACCAGTTGAGTGTGTCTTCTTTTCATTGACCACTGCACTTCTGAAATAGCCAGGCCTCAGCCTGGTGAGAGACTATATATTTAGAATTAGATGTAGCTGTGTGCACTGATTGGCCAAATGATTTGATATTAGTGTAGGTGCAAACGCAGAGCTTCAGAGGAGTTTCGTTGCAGCTGAAAAGACTGGCCAAGTCACAACAGCAAAATATTGCTAGCTGTGAAGATCTCCAAACTGCTTGCAGAAAGAGTTTTGAAGTGTTTACAAAACAAATAAGATGATGCTTTTCGTTTTGAAGTCTAAGGAATTCAGGTGCCACACTACAAATCATGGTTGTGCTACAAAGACAGAAAATTTCTCTCTGAAAGACATTCAGAGAGGTATATGCTTATACATGTGTACTGAACTACAGAAGTGCAACTGTTATGGCGTAACCTTGCATAACAAGTACGTGTAATAGTAATAAAGAGGAAATGCTATATGAAAAAACGCCAATGGATTTACTGCTTGAATGGGTTTTGTTTGAAAGTAAAGCACTGGTATTCCAAATAGTGCTTAATGTGGCTTTTTAATAACGTATTAAATGTTTGTTTAGTAAGGAACCCTACAGGTTGATGTTAGCAGGCTATTGACACCTTCAGTCAATAACTAAGGTCTGTGTAATGTTTTCTGAAAGGATAGAATTGAAGCTTGTGTTTCAGGAAAGAGGTAAGCAGAGCTCCCCAGTAAAGGAGAGCTGGATGGTCACAGTAGGGTCAGCACTTAGGGGTTTACGTGGGCATGCAAAGGAGAAGGACAATTAATACAGTTAAGCCCTATCTCGTGGCCTGTTTCCCTGTTGTCAAATCAAGACAATGTTACCTAAGCTATGAAAGCACCTTGCTGGGCAGGAGATCTCCAGCCCAGCAGATAAAGATGCTAGCTAACCTGAGGCAGCTGGGCAGGACAGCTGGTGAGCCAGCTGGCACAGGAAGAGAGGTGGGAACCACCACCCTGTCCCATCCCTTGAGAGGTATTGGTGTAAACAGATCTGCTCTGTAAGCCCTCCTGTTTCTCCATAAGAAGAGCACAGGGTTCACCCACCTGAGTTTCTCTGTGTCTCTTCTGGCCACTACTGGCACGGGGGGAGCTCCCACTGGCAGAAAGAGCAGAGGAGCAACCTGTGGGAGCTAAGCAAACCTGACAGCATTTGAGGGCTAGCAATGTAGGGATGCATCTTTAGCATCCCCAAGCCTTTGGAGACAAGACACAGACAGGCTGGGGAGTCCTTTAGCTGGGCCAAAGGGCTGACCTCTGCCTGGGGCTCCTTGCTTTTCCCCATACCAGTGCTCCCAGCAAGCCAGTGATGGTGGGAGGGGGGAGTGGCCCTGGGAGGATGCACAGCCAGTGGGCTGCTCTGCTCAGGCAGGCCCTAGGGGCTGCTGGAATAACACATTTCATTGGCCTGGGGCATGTGGTGGAAGCAACTGAGCTGAACAAACTCCCCAGTGGAAAGCAAATGCTGACCTGTTCCGTGCCCTCTCATTCACCTGCCACCTTCTCCCGGGGGCCCCCAGCAGCCCAGACTCCCCCAGAGTCCTCCGCCTGACACTTATTTTTTTATCTTGTAAAGATGAACCGAGAGCATTTCATTTTTCAGTCCTTCCTGGGCCCCCGAGGGAGGAGGGAATGGAAGACCTAGCAGGAAATGCACAGGCTCATCTGCCTGGGGGTCCCCTCAATGCCTGTGGAGAGCCCCTCGGCAGAAGGCTCCGGCCCCTGGGAGGGGACCATACCAGCATTGATAAACATTTATCAGTGCTGCCATCATTAATCCATGTGCTTTGAAAATAAAGGACACAAACCTAAATAAAGGCAGGGAAAGTGTATATATAAAAATAGCAGGAAACACTGGAGACTTGGAGCAGCATCTTTCCTATACTGAGGGGTTTCCTTCTGAATAAACACAACAATAAATAACAAGTACTTCAACTAACAGATATAAATAGCATCTTGTGTGCACTCTCAGATAATTTACGTGCTTGCCTTGGAGTGATTGGTCTGGAATGATTTGCAGCCTGTTCCTCTTCCTACATAGCAGGAGTTCTCCATTACCTAAGCTTCATTGTTTTTACACTTTTTATTCCAGGGCTTCACGCATGGCTTGCTTGCTGCTCAGTTCCTTCCCCTGTCCAGCTTCCCTCCTTGCCAGCATTTCCAGTGACGGAGATGACACCTGATGGTGAGCTGATCAATGGCTGGTTTCCTTCCTCTGAACTCACCCTGTCCCACATACACCACAGTTCCACAGCTTCCCAGATGTTCCCACTTGTTTTGTTTACACAGCATATTTGAAAACATTTCAAATCCACCAGCAGCTGGATGAAAATAATTCAGGGCTTAAGCAACTGTGCTAATTTTAATCATATGTGTCCAGTTGAAGAGGGGACACACATACATATACGTTCTACACACACTTTTCACACATGTGCATGTGTATGTGTCTTTTCATGCAAACCACATTTCTTCTATTGGTTACTCTTGGTATGAAACAGTACCTTTTGAAATAGAAAATATTGCATAGCACTGATGAAAAATTTGTATTATTCAGATTGTTTTAGCAAAGGCACTAATGGAAATTTCCCTTGGGAAAATATATGGCACCGGAGATTTCTCCTTACATTCGTGAACATATATAAATGAGCCTTGATTGCATGAACTGGTAGTTGAGAAGATACAGTATGACTCCTCTTCTATCCCAGCTTCATAGCTATAGAATTGCCTTTGCCTTCTTTAAAGCTTCTTGCCATCTCAACTAAACAAAGGCCACAAAAAGGGAAATAAAAATTATTAAAATACACCATTGCCCCAACACAGGGTTTCACAGACTTTTAAATCTGATGTGCCAACTCTCAGCCTTTTGAACTACAGCTCTACAGATGAATGTCATCTCCTCTGCAACCCACATGTTGCTGGAGGTGGTTCAAAGACATATGGGGAGTGAGAGCCTGTTACGAGGAGAAGACAGCACCGTTTCTGCTGAAGGCAGGAAACAAGCCAAACAAGAGCTTGTGATGTACAGATGAAGTCAAGACAGTGCCTGCCTAGCCCGCTGCTCTGTCAGCCTTGGCAGCTCCCAGACAACTGCTGTCACAACCATTGACTGAGAACAGTTGGCCTAGGAGAAGTCACCCACTGCTTTGTTATTTCTTGTAGGGAGATACGTAGGCAGACCTCTCAGTTTATCCCAGCCCTGTGAAGATCCACATTTCTCGAGTGGCAGTAAGGGCTGCCAGGAGGATGTGCCTGTGCTGCGGCTCCACACAGCCATGGGGTGCTGCAGAAGGGCTGGGGCCACTCCCACGCACCACCCGTGTTCTCCTGCAGCTGGCTTGTGCACAGGGTTGATTCCAGTGTTCACAGATGATTGAAGAATGCAGAAAAAATAGCTCAGTCAATTGTTTCTTTGTGTTAAAAAATTGAAAAGAGAGACTCTCAGTGGAGAGCATCAGTTCATGGCCAAGCACGTGTCTTTGGGACTAGAATAAGTGGTGCCTCCACCAAAGGAGATGAAAGCTGGTATCTTCTGCCATTCTGGGCCATGACACTACCTCGTGCTTCGGCCTCACCACAAGGGACCGGAGAGCCTCTCCCCGAGTTGAGTTCCACAGAATCAGGGTCTCAACCTCTTTGTACATCTGTCAGTAGAGGGCAATGTAGTTACAAAAAACTGACCTGCTCCAGGTCCCCACCCAGCAGAAGGCATAGACCTTACCTAGTGTTTTATATAGCCACGGGTGACCTAACAGTGTATCCTGCTGTTATGTGCCATGTTTAACATACCAGTAACACTATGTCACGCAGCTGATACTAGAATTAAGGTCTAGGATATTTGTTTATGAAGGCAGGTTCCCTTGTGATCACTGCTATTTGTGGCAGGGGGAAAGGAAGGGACACAGCTCTGGAATGGGCTTCCAGTGGGCGTTTGTTTACTGTACTTTCGATGCACTGGTTTATCAGCCCAGGGAATAAGTTATAGCTTCCCAGCCTGCTCGTCTGGTTACAAATTCCAGTCTGTTCCTCCAAGCTGAATATAGAGAGCAGCTGGCTGAAGCTAAATGAATAATACTGCCTCACAAAACAATAGTGCTGGACTCAACATGTTGCACAGACATCTATTTTGAGTTTGGTTATTTAAAGACTAAGGAGGCATGACGGGCACGTTTATGGAGCAGCAATTCGGAGCAGCCTGCAGACTGCGCCTTGGATGTGAACAGATTAACACCTTCCTCTCTGCGTGTGTCAAATACTCCAGTAAAGAGTTCACATGTACAATGAAAGTTTCTCTGAGAAGTTGACAAGTCCTGCCACTTCTTGTACATCCAGCATTTGCGTGTTGGATAACCAGAAGGAGAATGTTTCTGTGCTACAATCATCCCTATCTAGAATAAAGCGGTGAAATGTAACACTGGTGTTTTACTCCATCCTGTACTTTTTATCAGCGGTAAAAGGCAGAAAGATCTAACAGACCTTTATGGCTTATAATTTTCTAATTTCAGGGCAAACTCTTCTCTGGAAGAACGCAAGCACTGCTAGGAACATCGTTACCACATAAGGTGCCTCAGTACTTAATTATTGCTCTTTGAAAGCTAACGGAAAAGGGGGGAAGTTATTTTCTGTTTTTCAAGACAGTCAGAACTAGGATATACACATATATTTAGGTTGCTTCTGAAGATCCTTCATCTGTTCCATCATCTGAGTACAGCTGTGCATACAGCCTGCATATACCTATATTCCAGAAGGAGACTGGATTCCCATTTTGAGCAGAAGCTTCTAGCCTCTATCCATTTCAGATGAAGCTAAACATGTGCAGAAGAGTGGTTTGTATAACTTTGTGGCCTGAGTCTGCAAGTAAGTACTGGAAAACATGGTTCTTAGGACACCATCACATCAGATTGAACCACTCATGAAGGGCAGCGCTAGGATGAGGCCTTAACATGTATTTGTTTTACAACTCAGTGCCATAAAACAGGATACAAGCAGTTATGGGAACTAGTCTCTTCAGTAGAAAGGAAAAATACTCTCATCTAAAAGGTGCTTAAGGGGAAAATTCAATCTTTCTTAACAAACTGACTGGCCGGTGACCCTGGGGTCAGAGAAAGCTCCTGATCGTAGTAGGAAGTGACACTACAACCCAGATTTAGGGGCTGAGATATAAATGAACACAGGATGAGAAAGCTTCTGGTCCAGCCTTCAGCTAATTAGCAATGTGAAGTGGCCCACAGATAGTTTGTGCACTGATGCATTGATAGTTTCAGGACAAGTAATTCAAGATACCTAATAAAAGATATTGAAACAGGTTAAAAAAAGAATGTTAGGAAATCTAAACCAGCTATTGACTCCAGTATTTGCTGTCTTTTTCTGCAGTTTTGAAAACAGCACAATTCTCACATCTGATCATGTAGTTCTGCATGCAGCAAACAACTACAACAGTGAAAACAAGCAGAGGACAGAAAATCCTATGTCACATTTCTGACTTTCATCTGAATAGTAATTAATCTGAGCATGTGATTAAATGCTTTGCAACACTAACATTATTTAGCCATGGCTTTTTAGAAAGCTGAAAAAAAAGAACTATACAATCATTTTAAAAACCAACCAAAACAAAAAGATTCAGATTCAGGTTGTGATTTGCAGGAAAAAAAAAAAAAGTAGAAATAGCATTGCAGCACAATTAAACATTAACAGTTGTATTTGTGTCATAAGGCTTACAGCAGATAATCAAGGAGCATATTCCTACAGTCCAATACTGCACATCTATTTACCTGGCTAATCTGTCTATGGTCTCAGTAAAGAGTGAAAGGCTTCTTTAGTGGGCAAAGAACCTCACCTGGAACTGTGCTCTGGAGCAAAGAATTGAGTAGACAAGCTGGCCAGTATAGCCTGGACAGTGCCTCAGGGCTATAGACTAATTTAGTTTGGAAGGGACCTCTGGAGATCATCCCACCAGTCTGCTGCTCAGAAGTGGGTCAATTACAGCAAATTGCTCAAGGTTTTGACCAGACAGGTTTTGAATATCTACAAGATTGGAAACTGTATGATCTTCCTAAGAAACCTGTTGCAGTGTCAGGACCTTCCCCTGGCTCACTGATGAAAAAGGTTTTCCCACTATCTAATTGGAATTTCCCATGTTTCAGCTGGTGTTTGTTGCCTCTCACTGTGCACCATCGAAGAATCTGATTCCATAGGCCCTTCTGGGGAACCACTTTCGGGAAGCCCCTCCTGAAGCCTTCTCTTCTCCATGTTGAGCAAGGCTAGCTCTCAGCCTCTCCTCATGCATCATCTGCTCCAATCCCCCCACCATCTCTGCTGCCTCTTCTGGCCTCATTCCAGCTTGTTGCTGTACTGTAGAGTCCAAAAGTGGGCAGAGTGCTCCAGATGCACTCTCATATCCTTTAGCCTACTGCCTCCATGCATGTTGTACAGCTCAGTGTGGAGCTAGCTAAGATCAATTATCCCCCTCATTTTGGTCTTGTCTGCAAACAGCAGAGTATAGATAGAGGAAGTAATTAGTGGGACAGCAGGGATCAAACCCTCCACACAAGCCATAGTTGAAGCCTTCTTTGTATAACACACTGTGGCAGTAGCCACACACAGGTTCTGGGAGCCAGCTGTAGGGACAGACACTCAGCTGGCAGTGCCTGGTCCACCAGTGCAAACTGTCCTGCTGCTTGCAGGCAGTCTTCCTGAGGTGCCTGTCATGTTTCAGATAGAAGCGTAGGCAGTGCAGTGACCGAATGTCTGGCGTGCGCATCCTACACTATCCATGAGATTTATTGTTGCAATAATGTAATATTAGGACAGTAAACAGGAGACAAAATGTCATTATGTTTGTTATCAATCCTTTTGCCATCAGCCACTGCTACAGAGTTTTTAACAACCAAGGACATAGGAAGTAACTGAGAGCCTCTAATTCGGCTGACAGGTCACCCCTGATTTCAGCAACTCCATATCCCACTTTTCATACTGATTTTAGAGTGCTTTTGCTAGGACCAGCTCCATCCTCAGCTGACAAGGTTGCAGCTGGTCCAAACGCAACGGGTTAAATATTCTGTTCCTGTCTCTGACAATGTTTTACTGCTTTGGAAACTTTGCCAGGGCCACGTCTCCGATTTGAATGTGACTTTATGGAAGTCACAGCGTCTGTAGGGCCCGTGAAGCAGGGCCGCGAGCGGGAGCGCTCCGGGCACCACGCTCCGCCTGCAGCGGGGGCTGGGGAGGGCTCTTTGTGTCCGGTGGAAGATACCAAGCCCCCCTCGGCACCGGGGAGAGCCCTCCAGCGGGAGCAAACCACTTCTCCGTACCTCACGCAGACATTATTCGGCCCCAGGATGACGCCGCTCCCCGGGGCTGGGAGCAGCGGGCGCAGGGGCCGGACGCGCTGGCGCTGCCTGCTCGGAGGCGTC
>NW_008597084.1:0-754 GCF_000691845.1 Merops nubicus | reverse complement strand
GACCTTGGGGACTTGAAGGGGCTATTGGCAGAGGCCAAGTTCCACCCTGGAGAGCACTGGGGACAGTCAGAAGCCACTTTGAGGAGCATCAGGTCCAGCATCCCATTCTAGTGAGCTCTGGAGCTGTTTGGGCCAGCCTGGGCAAGGGAGGCTGAGCCCCCTGTTTTCCTCCTCGTTTTTTTCAGCATCCTGAGCTAGGGGTGAGCCCTTGGTCAGACCCAAAAGCAAAGGCCACGTCCTCCTTGCTAGAGAAAAGCATGTTTCAGAGCTGTGTTAGGGCAGAGATGGTCATGCAGGGAAAGCAATGTCCAGCAGCAGGTGTGGGGAGCAGGTCCCCACTGCCCGTCCCCACAGCAGAGCACGGGCTGTGCTGATGGCCGTGGCTTCTAAAGGGGGCTAAAGCCCTTTTTGGGACCTGGAGGTGTTCTCTCCACCTGGCCTGTAGCCAGGGCTGTGGTAGCTGCTCACTCTGTGGCCCCACTATGGGCCCTGCTGGAGGAGGAGGTCAGTGTTGGCCATCCTGCTGCTCCCTCCTCCAGGCTCCCTCCACCCCTCTGAGTCATCCAGCAATGGAATAGCTCCCAAATTTCTACCTGGGAACATGAGGCTGGGTGATCATGAGGGGTGGCATCTCCAAACTGCCATCCTATGGGATGAGAGCTGCTAACAGTAGAGAGGGCAGGAGTGGGGTGGGATAAGCTTTGTGCCCCACTCAGGGTTGCACTGTCATGGTGGGGAAACCCACAGGTTTGGG
>NW_008597083.1:13456-32815 GCF_000691845.1 Merops nubicus | reverse complement strand
ATATATAATCCCAGAAAAAAAGATACCCTGGCAGTTACTGGAATTAAAGCTCCTGTTTCTAAAAATTAAGTAGTTCAACTTTGTAAATCTCTAGATTAGTGCTATCGTTACTAATCACCAATGGCTGGTGAAGAGCAATTTAAAAAAAAAAAAAAGCATGTGTTTTGCCAAAGAGTTCATGATGAAGAAAACAATCTTTATGATAAGTGTTTTAGTGTATTTAGTCCATTAGTGTACAGAAAGCAAGTGCCGTTGTAATTGGAAAGATTTCCTTAATCATAATGTATCAGGGAACCACAGACATGGCATTAGGAGACAGTGTATGAGTCAGACTAAAATAAAGATATTACTCGCTGGATTTGTGAATGCCATGTAGGAATGAGACGGCAGAGCCTGAAAGAAAGAAATGGATAGTTTCAAGCCATAGGAAAAACAAGTGGCTCACTTTCAAGACAGTTAAAAAGAAGGTAAGAAAATCATGTATTATTGGTGGTACTAACCTCTGAAAAGGTGTGATCTATGCTAGCATCTTAAATATGAAATATAAAAAGCAAATGTATATTATATATTCATTGTCCTGACAGGTTTTGTTTGTGATATCTTTATTTTTAATAAATCTATATATCTGCTATAAAATGATTAATCACTTATTAATGGTCAGATTGAGAGAGAGAGAGAGAGAGAGAGAGAGAGAGAATATAATTGAATGAGCACAGAACTGGAGGTACCAAAGGCCTGCAGGAACAAACTGAAGAAAACAACACCTAAGCCTTGGTCTAAATGACGTTCTTGCTCTGTAAAAAAAAAAAAAATTAGTAAAGGCCTATCAATTAAATATTTGGTCCTCACAAAGTCCAAAAAGTCCGTAAAGGCAGAAGAAGTGCGAATAGCCCAGAAACTAGGACAAAAGAAACACTGCCCTCCTGACATGAGACAGACACATACAGACTGATTTGAAGTACCTGGACAAGGGCCAGAAGGGTGTGAGCAAGATTAATCAGAAAGAGAGTTAGAACCCTGGTCTCTCTCACTAACTATTGGCATGTGTGGTGGAAGGAGCAGGGAGATGCAATAATGGGAGTTAAGGAAATGAATTTGAGAAATAACGTGCTGAATGTACTTACAGAAGACAAATTAGAGAAACTAGAGATGAATGGATGAGTCCATTGGTGAGATGGCTTGTAACAAAGCACAGAAAAGAATAAACAGACAACCAGAATTAAATGAGAAGGAGATTCATCCAGTTCCCTTCAAACAGATTTTCCAGAGGGAAACTTCCATACACCATTTTATCCACCCATTTTTATAACACCTTCTTTCTTTTAGAATCCTTTCTTCACTGAAAGGCTTCCTATTTGCTTCCCCAGCAAAATCCTTCTTGCCTCTTGCCAGATCTTTCTGCCCAAAGACTCCTATCTCCGAGTACTGTTTACTCAGTGTGCCTTTGCAAGACATTTCCTGCTGTCTTCACAGAGAACTCTACTGTCTCCAATGCCACTTAAATGTCCTACAATGCAGCACTATCCTTGTCCACCCTCTTCAAACACTACCCTGTCTTCCCTCCACTATGTACTCTGGCTACTTGTAAAGCTATAAAAAGCAGGAACTAAAAATGTATCCTTCCAGAGCTGCAAAGAACATAATACTTCAAGAAAGCTGTCTCCCTTTTTAATGAGTCTATTTGCAAAGTCACCATTCTGACATCAGAGAAGCCTCAGCCTTTTTCATGGCTTGCAATTTCATGCCATCAGCATGGCATCACTTCCGAGTCCTTCATTTTATGCCAGTAAATTCCTTTCTTCTTATTTCTTCTGCATAATTCATCCAAACGGTTTTCTAACACTCTGTCTTTCAATAACTTCCCACACTTTCATAATTTGCCTTTGAATGATAACCCTAAAAGACGATGCTTCTGTGTTGGAGTCTGTCATGGTTACAGGGGCTGGGACCAGTTTATCCTTATGTGGGTAGAACCAAAACTGTGTATTCTATACTCTCTATGTCAGTGCTCATGGGCTGTTAAGAAAATCATGGGTAGCAGCTGCCCAGGACAGACCTCACACCCCAGGCTATAACAGATAAGGAAAGAGGTTCAAGGTCAGGGGAGATGTTAACACCTTCCCACCCAGCAGGAGGAGTCCTCCCTGTTAATGGGCCCATCCATGCCTCACCCCATGACTCATACAGAGCTCCCCCCAGGAGCTATTTCTGTTTAATGGACCATCAAGGACCCACTGCATGACTCATAGACTGATATCAACCCATTGTGAGATGCTCCACCCAGGGGGAGGAGCCAAGTGCTCCCACCTGGATATAAACTGGGGTTCAGTACAGCACAGGGGGCCTTACCCACTGGATTTCCAGAGGACAAGAGCTACCAGATCTTTTCTACAAGACCACTGTTTCATCTGGACTGCTACCACCACCCTAACTACAGAGGATCAGGTTGTATTCTGACTCTGTTTGTGGTTTTCCTTTGTATTATTGCTTTTATTTTTTTTTTTTCTTATTAAATTGTATTTCTGACGTGGAGTCTCACTGGTTTGTTTTCAAACCATTACAGAGTCTCACCGTATCTGGGATGAGTGTTCTCATTAAATCTCATGTGCTCTGGAGACGATGGGAGTAAACAGTGCTTTGAAACCAGGGAAGCCTTCAGCAGGGCAGCTCTGAAGGAAGGACCCAGACAAGGACAACTTCCCTTAGCTGAGATCCTCAGATGGGTATCACCGGGTATCAAGAAATGGAAACCAACATAAAGTTAAGGAAAGAAAGAAACAGTACTTCTTTAAACCTGAGATATGTTTATTTACAGTTCAAGTAAAAGTTCAAGCCAATGTTGATGTTCTATGGGCTGATTTGCTGCTCTTTAGCCTTTTCATTTTATAAAAAGTATTTTCAGGGTTTTAATTTTATTTTTTTTTTTTTAAAATACAGATGGAGCATTTTTCAAGTTCTTTTTGTACTGTATGCACACTTAATTTGCCAAACTGTAACTTATAAACTGGAGGAGGTGGGAAGGAGAGACAGTCTCCTTCTCACCCTCCACACACACCCTCATTCTCCCACTGTACATGTTCCAAAATGCTTTTTGTATGAAAATCAACTTTGTTCTAAAATTTTGGCAGGTGTCAGAAGAAAACAATAGTAAATTAAACTAAAAGGGATACAGATAACAGCAAATAGGTATGGCCACCATGGCAAGTTTTGAATTTCATAACAGCTCTTTTATTTTCATAATTCAATGTGTTCAGATGGTTCATGCATTCTGTTAACTTTTTTTTCCCCACAGAGAGACACTTTTGTTTAGTGGTTTGAGTATACAGATAACTTCAGTCTGTAGAAAACTCAGGCTTTTGCCCATGGTTTTCTTTACGCTTAGTTTTCTGCAGACATTAAGTGATATGCTTCCCAGAAAATCACCCAGTTGATAATCTTTGCACATCTTTGATAATCTTAAAACAGTATTTGTGAGATTCTTGAAGAACTGCATTTATCTAGCATAACCCTAAACACATACAAAAAGCAAATGAACCCCGGAATGTGCAAACAAATGTAAAAGCTGAAAATTCTGAATTTTAAGGAATTCTTAAGGCCCCTACTAACTTCCAAGCCTATTATATCTGTGATGTTTACAAAAAACAGAGTTGCAGGTACAGGCGTAGATGTCTCATTAGAAGCTGTTTCCTCCTTTTCTAAATATGTAATGGAATAGGCTCTGTATCTGATATGCTATAACCAAAAAAAATACGGAGGTGAGGAAAAGAGGCCAAGGTGCTTACAGCTTCTGTTACTGTTGCTGGAGTTAAGCTTTCACTGGTATAATTCCAATGTTTTCTGTGCTTACACTTGTCTGATTTGCAGATGTTTGCCACACTTTAATTTCTCTAGCATGTGAGATGGCTTTATTAAATCCTATTCAAACTGTATAGCACATAACTGTGTAGCTGCATAACAAAACTTCCATTCAGTTAATGCACAAGTAAGGCCTACACAAGCATGTATTTCTAGAAGTGAACTTGAAAAAGTAAACTAGTCCTTAAATTACTACAAGTCAAATGGAGGATGTTGTTGTAGAACAACATTAACAGAAATAAAGGAATTGTGAACCTCTGGAGAAAGGCAGAGTAAGCTGGAGGTCAGACACCAGGACCTGCAATTGCCAGGGTTTTTGTACTTTGACTTTGCTACATGGCTTTTGGGAGGTGAAAAATTAAAAGACTGCATTCTGTCTTTGCTTTCTGTTAATGGTACTGTAACCAGGACCATTGGGCAGAATCACAGGCCCTGAAAATCTCATGGTCAGCAGTAGCTGATGTCTTTTTTTTTTTTAAATTTCTTTTGAAGAAAAGCTCAAATACTTAGGAATTTTTAGCTGTGAAAAAGTAAGAAACTGAAGTGAGAAAAGAGACTGTGTTCTTGCTTCTCATGCAGCTTCAATTTTCATTTTGCATTTTCAGCACCCAGTGTGATAGTTAAACATATTTACACATTAATTTTACGCTCTGTTTCCAGAACTACAGAAAAATCAAGCCAGAGTCAGAAACCCTGAACTATTTTCCCACAACTTCTCATGCCAAGTCCTAAAATACACAGTTTAATTCTTTCACCAATTGTTGCAAATTGACCAATATACTGAATTTATTTTCTTAGCAGAATTTATCTTTCTTCATCAGGAAGATCCAAACATATGAGGCCTTCATCCTTGGCCTGTCTAAAGCTCAGGGATGATCACAGTTTGGCCATACTAATGCTATGCCTTATCAAAATAACTTCTGCATTCTTGCTCAATCACTGAGTTTCCCCAAGGACTAAACACTTCTACCACTGTTTGCACTTAAGTAAACAGTAACAAGTGGCCTGTTGTAGTCTGTACTACCTTTGCTTTTGCTGTTCCAAAGGACAGACAGTGAAAATGATTAACTGTTTCCAGCCCTCCACTACTTAAGCCTCTCACATGTGTTTCCCTGTCTTACCACCAACCAGACTAAAATTCAGTAAGCTAGGTAGTTTTATCCACATCGGGCTGTGGTGATCACTATAAACTTGTGAGCATTAAAAGAATTACACACAGCTCAAACTATACATCATCCACAGATCACATAAACAAATCACTTCTTTTGCTGTTTAATATAAACAGTTGTGAGAGTTTGCTCTCTTCTGATTCATTTATAGCAAGTCTGTTGCAGCTGAAAGAAGCTTTAAAAACAATAATTTCTCTCCCACAGAACAAAATAATACATTAACTGTAAAATCTCTAAACTTAAGAAAATATACCTATCACAGCAAAATATTTTTGTTCGACAAGACTTCAAGATTTCAAGATTTAAAAATACAAGAACACATAAACAAAATACAGACTGCTAAAATGCAAACTTCTAGAAAATCTCCTTAAGTCAAACCTGTAGAAATATATATTATTAAGTACTCTATAGACACATCATTGCTGCTTACAAGCTGCAGGGTGAGATTGTGGGTGATGTACTTGATTTTTATATATTACATCCTCTATTTCTTTCATTAAAAACATTACCATTACAGTAGTCTGGAAACAAGTTATAATTTACAAATACAGGTGGTATTTTCCAAATGAAATGACAGGGAAGTATATTTGCTCCTACTGACTTCTTTCTGAGTAACATTAAAGACCAAAATATGCATCTACAAGTAACGAGTACTAGCATTTTAGACCATACAAAGACATTAAGTACATAGTATTTAAATAAATTAATATAAAACTATTCTTCTATTTCTCAAAGTATTTGCAAATTGGTTTTGGACCTGCCAGTATCGAGACAGAAATCAAGTAAGGCTTTGTTGATGTTAGGTCTCCTGGCCAATGAGTGCCTGCACTATAACAGCCTCACCTGCTTTTATTGCTCCTGTGATGGAATTCACACTCTGTGGGATGGAAGAGGAGTGGGTCCAGTTCCAATCAGTAGCAAAACCACAGATAGGGATAAATCAGACCCAGGAAAATGGTGGAATGCTGCTCCAGTCTTCTCAGTTGCTTCCACCTTCTCTTGCCCTTGTATCATTCACTGAAATCATGCCTGTTTCAATCATTTGCTGCTTCCACACAGTATCACTTATGCTCAGTTGGTTAACTTTCCTGACATCCCAGTTCCTACAATCACCATTTCTGTGAGGTATTAAAGATAACTTTTTGTCTGCTGTATCCTAACGTCACCAATCCCTCACCATGGCTCAAATTTTCTGTATCAGTCTTTGAAGAATAATTGAAGAACACAATGACATATGAAGCTCACAAGCATTAGGTTGCTCTGACATCCCCTGACCGACTCCCACACTCTTTGAAATTAAAATTTCTTCAGAAGGTACCTGGAAAAATACTCATCTCTCAACTGTACTTGGGTGCAATACAATGCAACTGAATTTAAAAATACTTGTTTGGATTTCACTAATTAGGCTCTTGTGAACAGAAACAGTCTCCAAATAAAAATACTTATGTCTAAGATAGATGTTATAGACAACAATCCTTCCTTGGATAGGCTGTAGAGACTGTCCACCCAGAAGAAAATCTTGGCCTCACTGAAAATTGTATGATATAACAGACCGGCATCTGCAGCCCATTAGGCAATCTGACAGGTAGAACTAGTTGCTGTACTTCACAGGAGACAAAAAAAAAAAACAAAACTGTCTACACATCTTGTCCACAAATCCTGTTGACTTGCTTTGCCTGCTTTTGGGCAGAGGAATAGCTGCCTAGCGCTCTGTACAGATGCCACTCAGCCGCACCCCTGCATCTGTAATGGTGTTCTGTGCATAGGTGAACATACTACGGAGGTTAATTTTTTTCAAACAAGGTCTATATTATATGGACTATAACTGAGGCACTCAGCAGTCTGAAGTAGTTCAAAGTAGCAGCTGGAGACAGCAGAACGGGCAAGACTCTCTCTTCTTCACATCCTACCATCTTCAAATAAAGATGCACAATTTCGTGATCATGCTATCTACAGCTAAGTATGGTGACAGTAACAACGTTAACAAGGAACAGGGAAACTAAGTGATTAACTACTCTCAAGTGACAAACAGCTTTCTCTGGTGAAAAAGAATGTGGAAGAACATTCCCCAGCCTTTTCAATACATATATTTTTAAATTCTCAACAATCTTTAACTCAAAGAACGGGACAGCAACCATGTCATTATAATGAAAAATCTGTTTGTGCTTTGACACTACGAAATACATTGAAAGTTCAAATTCAGACAATAACCTCAGAAGAGAATGTGTTATGGAGATACTGCCAACCCTTACGCTACAAATTATTTAATTTATATTCTCTAAAATAGCCTATTAAAAAAGTGACAGGAAAATATGGTTCCTTGTACTATTTCTCATTGGTTGGCCAAGTATGCTTATCCTACCTCTCTCCCTTTCCTACCCTCAACAATACTACACAACTCACAGGCAACAAGACTGTGCTTAGCCTCGGGAACAATGTTGTTGGCTACTTTACACATGATGATTTGCAAATTCATTGTATAGCTTCCAAACACTTTGAGATTTATTTTTACTGATGGCCACCAAATGATTAAAAAGGAAAAAAAAAAATCTGGTAAAGTGATGACTACATTGATTTAAAATGGTAATAGAGTGCTTAAGATCATTTTCTCTATGGCTTAAAAAAAACTTTTTTGGAAAATGTCTCTGTGTTTACATCATCTAGAAGGTATTAACTTGGTCATCCTACTACATGATTCACCTCACTCCAACTGGTAGTTTGACATAAAATTAGTCCTAAAAGTGAAGGGATAATTAGTTTCTTGAGGTTTCTTTTGGTTTAAAACTCAGTCTTTAAATACAAGAAAGCACTAGGTCAAGACAATCTTTGATACTACATCCTAGAACAACAAAATTATTTAGATGAATCCTTCACTGGTTGTTAGTTTTCAACTTACAGTACCACTAACTTTTTTCAAGAAATCACAAGACCAATATGAAACGCGGTCTTCAAGTATAAACAGTGACTCACAAATTCATAAAAATTATAGTACCCACAATCAGAAATACAGCATTTTTTGTAGCTACTCGTCTTATAGGAATCTCAACTCTGGCTTGACTTCCCACGACAAAGATTCTCTCCAAGCATTTTTTTTCAACCACAGTAATTCAAAACATTTGCCTTTCTCTTTTTACTGTGAATTAAAACTTTTGTACATCCTACATACTGTTTTGATTTAATCACCTCAGTGCATCTAATATTCCCACCCAGTGAATCAAAAATGGAGTAAGATTTTCCTCAGCTGCTGAGCCAAAACCATTACCCTCCTGCTTGAACAACTCCACGAATCTTTTCCTGACAAGATATAATTCAGCCTTCTAATTCCCATTTTCAGATTCTGTCATAAAACTTCTTACAATTTCAAATATCTGGCCGTGTGTACATTGTCCCACCTCACCTCTCCACCAAATGACATCTGACAGTATGTTTTTTTATCCATGCACTTGTATGTCCCTTGTGCTGGCTCGTTCTTCTGAACTGCCTTCCTATCCCAGCCACAGACAGAGCATCTTGGTCTGAGAACTCGTAATGGAGATGATGGGCAGAAGCTCTATGCCTCAGTCTTTCAGTCACATAAACTATGGCTTTATTCAAATGTTTTCTCCTGTTTGTAGCTTTCTTTCCTCTTCCATATCTTTTATAACATCAGAGCATACTTATCCTGTCTAAGCCAAGTGATGCATCCCTTTCAAAGTAGTTTTCAAATCTCAGTTGGAAAGTGCTATGTCAACTCAATGCCTCCCGTGGTTAAAAAACCCCTATATTAATGCCATGTGTTCTAATAGACCTTTCTATTCTAACAAGATTGAAATTATAGTAAACTTCAGAGTGGAAAAGACTGAATACAATTTCTAACATTGTCCTTTTTTGATTAGTCCATCAAACTTCACTTGGATCAGGAGAAAATTTATTGAGCTAGTGCATAACATTTGTTGAGAACAGGAAGAAAATGAAAGAAAAGAAGAACAACTTTTTGCAAAGAGATAGGATATGAACGCTGAACTTGGACCCATATTACCAAAATAACCTCGGTAAGATATGGATTAAAACAATTACTGAATCAGTTTCAAGTAGTGCTCAAAATACAGCATGTGCTCCAAATACTGCTGTCTATATGGAGGTTTAAAACCAAATCCTTGTTTATAAAGCGAGTGGCTTATGACTTTAATGAGAAAGAGATCTGATGTGAGTAGGTGTAAAAAAATATTTTTGTGCCCATATTGTTTTCTTACCATTATTACTTACCTTCAATTCTGTTTCCATGGCAAATTTTTTTCACAGTTCGGATCACACACACATAGAAAGCCTGTGTTCCACAACTGTTGTGTGAGGTACCCCCCAAATTGCTGTGTTTGTCATGAGAACGAAACCCAGTCTTGCAGAACAGGCACTCCACATTCTAATAGCTTTATATTAAGAGTTAAATATTGCATATATATTATTTTACCACTGGTATCCCTTCAACTCATCTTAACATGTTTTTGGTTCTCTCCTGGAGCACAAGCAAGGCCAGCTCACTACCCTAAGTAGTAAGCTTGACAGAGGCACTAAGAAAATCACAAATACCAGGCCTACGCAGTGGCACAGCCTCCTGTGACCACTCACTCTACTACAAATCAGCTACCTGGTGACTCATAGCTAATGATACTCATAGGTAAGTTTAACACTGTCTTCATGCTGACAAAAGAATTAGCCTTCTTTCCTCAGTATGGCAGAGAAGCTGAGCTCCTTCACATGCCTCAAAATAATATTTTACAGCCTTAAACACACATGGAGATTTAGACCAGGTACTGGATTGCTCCAGGCAGTTATACAGTGCTGTAAATTAAAGAGGTAGAAATACATAAAACCAAGGGGCCAATCTTTCTTATATTTGAAGCTACACACCCAAATCCTCATCTGACAGAGTTAAAAAAGCACTCTTGAGACATGTAACAGCTGGGAGAGTGAAGGAACTGAGCTCCAGAAGTACCTCACAGATGGAGGATAAGAGTGGCTGGACAGACCTGGGGCTAGCATACAGCTGGGTGGTGACCTGCAATGTCAGCCTTGGCAGCCTCCAGTGCCCCTGTACCTCTCCTGGTTGCCAATACAGTCTACACACATCAGCCCTCCATCAGACTCAGGCATTGTAGTGACTGGTTTCAGTACGGCAGGCTGACTGCTGAAGCTACCTGTGATGACTCCCAAGCAGCACAAGTACCACAGATGCTTCCAAAGCATCAGTTACTATACTAATAATTCTGGACTTGAAAAATGCCTTATGCTTCTTGACCTGAAAACTGTAACCACCATTTTCTGACAAGAGTCAGAAAATTCACTCACTTCGAACAGAAACAATCCAGACAAATAATACAAGCAACAGAGCAATTTCTTTGGTTGGTTAGGTTTTTTGTTTGTTTTTTTTTTTTTTGTTTTCTCCTTCCTCTCGTTCCACCAAACTGAGTAATGAAGTATTCTTCATTAGTTTATCAGAGCAAAGCTACTTTCCATAGGGATGTTACTGCTTTTCCTAGTCCTTCTGGTTTTCAATTCACTATATACCACCACATCTTAATTTTTTTTTCTTTTTAAGAAAGCCTACCTCTGTAGTAGTCCCAATGTCAGCAGATGGGCTGTATGTGCTGGTATCTGGTGGAGCGGTACCAACACTACTTTTAACTGGAGAGCTAGGAGGAGCAGGTCCTGTCATGCTTTCAGTATACACAGAAGATTGATACAGGATTCCTTTCCTCTGAATTTTATTCCAAACTTTACTTGTGATCTCAGCCAGTTCATACAGAAGCTGCACCTAAAAGAAAAAAAATCCCACACTTTTTTAAGATTAAGTTTTCCTTAATGAGGTGAAGGAAAAATTAAAGTCCTCCACTGAGACTTAGAATGTAGCGGAACAGAACTTACTATTTATACTATTCTGATAAGCAATTACAGTGCAATTAAAACAATTAATAAATATATATTTGTTAGTATAGTGATTTTGATAAAAAGTCATATGCTGTACATATGGTACGTAGCTCATAAAAACATAACCAATAACATGGTCTTGTAAAACTTAATAATATCAATTTTAACAATTAAAGGTAAGTTGTGGTATATTTCATATGTATAGATACCAGCTCCAGAAATAGGCAAATACATAAACTTCAGGAAGTATTAACAATACAGAAACTATTCACTTAAATGGTATTAAAATAATGATCCTGCACAACATATGAAACTGTTCTATGTTTTAGGAAGAATATTCACTATCAAACTCCATATTCTCCTGGCATATGTCATTCCAATATTCAGAAACATGCTGTTTAACTTGCACATTGTTTGACTCAGTTCTAAGATATTTACACAAGTTTTTGTAAATAAGCATTAATCATGGAATTTGTATGACAACATACTGCAATATACTGAATAAAACAAGCACAGAGAAGACTGCAAACAATATATAAGCAGATCCACAGCTGGATACCATACCAAACTTGCCACTATAAAAAATGGAAATTCTCCTATTTATAAGAACTTTAAGCCTCAGGACACATCTACTCTATGAAGCTGGCTTCTTATGTGGGCAGAACAGATGCAGAAAAACACTGTTGTCAATCTACATTTGATATAAAACAGTACTTGATTTTGTGCATGAGAGTGTGTGAAGTCTCAAAGTACGTGCTACAGTCCTTTCTTAAGAGGTGAAATGCTGGAATTTTATAAAAACCTTCTTAATACATCTTGGATTTTCTTTTGAAGTTTCAAGGCTTACACTGAGCAGGTCATATACTCATTTTACAGAATTTTTCCTTAACAGAGATAAACTTCTCACTTACTTCTTTTGTCTTCTTATACAGACCAATCTACAGACAGACATTAACTCTGGCTGTGGCAAAAAGTTCTTTCTGTTATGCTTTAAAATATTTTTTGTCTGTAGCACTCTGATACACACTGGTAGTCTTTAAATTACTAGTTAAAAATCTCTAGGTTTTCCTGAGTTTCTTCCATATAACTCAGGGAGATCAGCTAGTAATGTCCACCTGATTGATTAATATAACATTAAGTGGTGTTGACACTTTGCTGGCAAGAGAGTCTCTAGAAAATTAATAGGATACAGGCACATACCCAAATCACACATGCTTGCAACCTCCCTTCAAAATATTTTTTGTTCTATAAATCAAAGGACAATTTAAATGATACCTGTCTTAATGAAGCAAAGCTTTCAGGAATTTAAATATGCTATTCTTCGTAAAGGCACAAAATAAGGCAAAAGAAGGAATGATGCAACTTCTGTGTCTACATACATGCTCATACACAAGATAAAGAGGTTTGTCATCTGCTAATCTAACACTGAAGAGTTAGTATCTTATTAGGGTTGCAGCAGTCATAATCATTGAAACTAATAATTACTTATGGAAAGAGAGAGATTTTTTTTTTTTTTTAACTGTTTCAGCCACTCTGAAATGGTGGCTATTTCAGACAGCAGAAGCCACCTCTCTGAACATCGCCAGACATGCATGTAGTATGGCCTTAATACTCTACCCTGCTCTGAAACAAGAGACAGAGCAAGTCCACCAAGAAAAAAAGGCACATTCTGATTAGAGGGAGATGATTTTCATGGAGATATGTTAAAAAGTAAAAAATAAAGAAATATCTCACACCAAAACTCCATTAAAACAAGAAAAAAGGCACACATCCATATGGAAATAAAATTTTTAAACTTCAGATAAAGAGCTCAAGTTACGTCTGAGTACTTTCAATACAATTAATTCTATTCCATCAGTTTTTACTTATTAAAACAGAAGGATTTCTACTTCTCCTCTTGGTTGCACTTTTTGAGTATTAGTATTTTGAAAATCCATTTCTGATTTTATTAGAAGAGTTAACGTAAGTGTAAGGCCTCCATCTTTATAAGTATTTTGAGCATAACAGTTAATACAGAATAATTATTTTTAGTACACTCTATTCAGGAGAAGAAAAATGGTATGACAAAAATAGGAATAACTCTGCCAGTATTTATGAAGAAAAGTTTCCCTCTCTCACTGCTTCCATTCCTTCCCCAGCAAAACCATGCATAACTCAGTAAGACCCCACTGACTACTTGGCAAAATCTGTAAAGTTCAATATGCTACAGTATTCTGTACTTAAAAAATAACACATTACTACAAAATTGAAAACTACAACAAAATACAATATCCTGGCAATTTTGCACACTGGAAGTATCTATTGATTTTAAAGGGATACAACCATCAGAACATGGTTTCATATTAATTCATAAAACCCATACAGTAAAATATTTCACCTTTGCTGCCATTTAACAAATTCATTAAGTATCACCTACTCTAAGGCTGTCATCTATAGACAAAATACAACCTGGCATTCTAAAGAATCAAATTTCATAGTTGCTCTCCTGTGAATTTGTAACTAGCAAATGCTGTTTATGTAATTGTATTTTCCATCTTCTGTTCTGAACATCTGGTTAAAGGAGACAGATTTTTTTTTTCCCCCCTTTTGCATAAGCAAACCACAAAGGACAAGCAAGACAGACATAAGGGAGAAAGTACAGCTCAGGAACCTTCACTTAACTCACATAACTTGTTTGCATCCTTTTGGACATTGTAATACTTCAGTAAATGAAGGACATCTTTTAAGACAACAATATTTAGTCTGATATTCCACTGTACAACTTCATTTTAACATTGTACTATACTTGCAGTATGACTTACATGGAGCTTACGATTCACATTTTCTAGTGCAAATATCTTCTTACAGTTTGCAAAACAAATTATTTGGTCATACTTTGGTAGAAAAGCTTGAAAACATTTACTTAAACCATTTTTCTTTTTAATTAGCAACTCACATTTAAATAAGTCTTCCACTTATAACAGTGTCATTCTGCTTATAAATTAATACTATTAATGTATTAAATATTAATAATGAGATTAATTGGAGATTTAAAAAAATTAGAGTTGATCAGAGCATTTGCTAGAATTTCACTGAGAATATGTACGATTGGTACAATCAAATGTAGCAAGCTAGTTTGCTATATGAACATCTCAAAATGTTTACTAGTTCTGTGAAAAGTTGCAATATCAAGATGAATTTTATCCCGTTCTATGAAAATTAATACAGAATAAGGCAGATTACCATAGGCTTTGAAATTATTACATATGAATTCAGCCCTGAAGAGAAAGACTTGTGGATGTTGATTGACAAGAAGCTCAACATGAGCCGGCACTGTGCTCATGCAGCCCAGAAGGCCAGCTGCATCCTGGGGAGCATCAAGAGGGGTGTGGCCAGCAGATCAAGGGATGTGATTCTTCCCCTTTGCTCTTGTGAGACCCCACCTCGAATACTGCATCCAGTTCTGGTGTCCCCACCATAAAACGGACATAGATTTGTTGGAACGAGTCCAGAGGAGGCCACAAAGATGATCCAGGGACTGGCCCGCCTCTGTTATGAGGATAGGCTGAGGGCACTGGGAGTGTTCAGCTTAGAGAAGGGAAGACTCTGGGGGGACCTTATAACTGCCTTCCAATACCTGAAGGGAAGCTACAAGAAGGCTGAAGCGGAACTTTTCACAAGACTGTGCAGTGACAGGACAAGGGGAAATGGTTTTACACTGAAAGAGAGTAGGTTTAGACTAGATCTTAGGAAGAAGTTCTTCAGTATGAGGGTGGTGAGACTGGAACAGATTGCCCAGAGAGGTTGTGGATGCCCTCTCCCTGGAGGTGTTCAAGGCCAGGTTAGATGAGCCTCTGAGGAACCTGGTCTAGTTGAGAGGCATCCCTGCCCATCGCAGAAGGTCGGATTAGATGATCTCTAGGGCCCCTTCCAACCTAAGCCATTCTATGATTCTGTTAAGTATCACAAAGCTGAAAAGCTTTCAGAAGTTTTTAAATATAAAATTGACAACAAAATCATAATTAAGCCCTTTCCTATTTACACATTTATAACACAGTGACAACCTTTCATATCTTGAAAAACACCTATCATACAGCTTTACAAGTCTTAGTAAACCTTGTTGAGGCTGCTCAATTTTACATTTTAATTTGACATGTTCAGTGCATAATCTCACTACCAACCCCCTTTGTAGTAAGTGTGATCCCATCCCGGACAGGAGAGAACGGCATATGGTAAGAGAGTCAGAAATAACTTGCATGGAAGGCAGTAAATGGGGCAGGAGACTATACATTGAGGGGAAAAATAAACAGGTAGTTTAAAATGCTTGTTTCATTCATAGAACACGGAATGATGCAAGGAAAAAATTGCACATGACGGAGAAATATATTGTAATGAGTACACACAAGGGATGACATTAAAATTACACCAGCCACCTTGGCTTTAGTATTCCCAGGCTTGGGCAATAGCTCCACAAATCTTTAAAAATGTGCTGTGCTAGCAGATCAAAATTATAATGCTTTGTGTTATTTCCCTTTCTTTTCTTTAAATGAAGCAATAAACACTCCATTTTGTCCATAACTTTGGGGTCCATCCTTTGAAAAACCTTTGAAAAATCTTGTATATGGCTAAAACCTTGGGGCAGGCACCATATGAGTGCAGAACCTCCTCAGTCCTCAACAGGTTTGCAGTTCCCAAGAACAAGAGTGTTCTCTGTAGCACCACTGGAAATGTTGCAATTGTCAGGAAAGTGTTATTCAGGTTGTAGTAAGGATTACTCAAAATTTTGCACAGAAAATCTAGCCTGTTTGGAATGATAGCAAAAGTGATCCAAATCACTGAAAACACAGGGTGCATTTTCTGAAAATCTGGCAACATCTTTGCCTTTAATAAACATAAATAAGGTCCTAACTTTTGTTTACATACATTCATCTGGGTTTTTTTTTCCCATTACTCAAGGATACCATTGTTTTCCTAAAAACCATTTTATGTTAGAAAAAAATATTAGTTCTATGAAAATATGCTAAAAAATTACATGAAAACACTTCAATATATGAATTCACGGCAGAACAGCACTATAGCACTTAATGGTACATCTGCAATTCATTTCAATCCATCAGCCAAAAGGTGCATTTATACTGTAGCTATTACATTCTGAGAAGAGTTTAAATTACAAAACTTGAGAGAGCTTCAAAGCAAATATTAATCTAAGCACCTTGATCTCAATGGCCCACTTAGAAAAAAATTAAGATAGAAGAGATCCTCTTCAACAAAATGCAGAACAATTGTACTTATATAGAGTTATTTTTAATCTCCTTTCATAAATCAATTAAATGCACCAACCTGGGGATTGGAGCACTTTATTTCAAGGGATTCAAGGTCAACATGGAGGCAGACAACAAATGAATGTCTGGATTCTGGCTCCGAAGCAAGCAGTTTCTGTGAAGTAACAGCTAAAGTAGATGTACAGCCCATTGGTTCCACTAAATTAAGTGTCATCTGTTGTCCAAGAAGCGTATATATACTGAAACGATGGAGACTAATAGTCCACGGAAAAGCATCACCTAATGATTAAAAACAAAGGAAAACAGTTAAATACTTGCATAATTAAAAGTATGCTTTTTTTTTCCTCAAAACTCAGTAAAGGCACTATCCTAAATCCCCTTAGGAGTCAGCAAGTGCAATCAACAACCATATAAATTGATCCCAACCTCTCACATAGATAATTCAAGCACCAATTCCATTCTATACTTCAAAATCTAAACAGCAATAAATTTTTTACAACTTTTAAAAAACTGAAAACCGCTGGGAATTTTAACCCCAAACTGTGAACAAACATGTACAAGTCTTCACAGAAGTCTTTTTGCTTTGCACGATTTTCCTCAAACTCAGGAGTATCCTGAAACCACTCATCACTTGTTTTGGCATATGGATGGCAGAGACAGATCCTTACGTTATATATTTACACATGTTAAAAGATTTTCATACTAAAAATAAGAATTATCTTTCCTCCAAAAATTTACAGCTTGCATCTCAATTAGAGTGGTGCCACAGAGTAAAGCCTGCTCCAATGCACTGCCCAGGTAAGTGACACCTTGATCACAGTGCAGCTCCTTCTATGGCCTCCACTTAACTGCTTAGGATTTTGTAAAAACAAATTATTATAGACATACACTGACCACTTACTTAATTTCTTGTATTTAGGAGGGAGCCTACCTAGAGAAGTACCTAGCAGCCTACCATGAATCATTATCAAGAATAACCAGTGAGGGAATTGGCAGTGTCCAGCTGAATAACAAAATGGCTGTAACTTCACTACAATCTGTTTTCTTTTTAGATTGTCAACAGGTGGGAAAGAAGAGTTTCCAGAGCAGGACCACAGAAAGAACTATCTGGGTTGGTCTTTAAAAGGTCAACAGGAACTCTTTTTACTGAGAAAATCTTCAACAGCTCTACAAGCTGGAGTTGAAAGGAACTGAGAACACAGACTAGAAAAACTGAAGCAGAATCCCTGTGTTGGGTTTGACCTTGGACTGGATGTCAGGTGCCCACCAAGCCACTCTATCACTCCCCCTACTCAACTTGACAGTGAAGAGAAAATATAGTGAACAGCTTGTGAGTCGAGACAAGGAGAGGGGCATCACACAGCAAATACTATCATGGGCAAAACAGACATCCTGGGGAATTTTATTTTATTTAATTTATTGCCAAGATAGGACAACAAGAAATAAGAACAAATCTAAAACCACCTTTCCTCCACCCCTCCCTTCTTCCTGGGATCAACTTCTCTCCCAAATTCTCCCCCATCTCCCCCCTGAGTGGTGCAGGGGGACAGGGAATGGGGACTGTGGTCAGTTCATCATATGTTTTCTCTGAAGCTGCTTCCTCCTCACACTCTTCCCCTGCTCCAGCATGGAGTCCCACCCACAGGAGATAGTCCCATATGAACTTGTCCAACATGGGCCCTTTCCATGGGCTGCAGTTCTTCATGAACTGCTTTAGTGTGGGCCCCTTCCACAGGGTGTAGTCCTTCAGGAACCGACATGGGTCCCTCGCAGGGTCACAGCTCCTGCCAGAAAATCTGCTCTTGGCACCTGGAGTACCTCCTTCTCCTCCCTGACCTTGCTGTCTGCAGAGTTGTTTCTCTCACATATTCTCACTCCTCTCTCTTCTGATTGCTGATGGTGTGGTGGAATTTCCCCCCCCCCCCTTCTTAAATATGTTATCACAAAGGTGCTACCAACATTGCTTATTGGCTCAGCATTGGCCAGTGGTGGATCTGTCATGGAGCCAGCTGGAACTGGCTCTGTCGAACATGGGGGAAAACACAGAAGCCACACCTGCAATCCTCCTAGCTACCAAAACCTTGTCATGTAAACCCAGTATGATGCCACATATGGTAACTGGGTTCCAGAGAAAGAATTTAGGCTCTGCAAGTGACAGGGAACCAAACCTCAAAGAATGCTCAACAGAAGGAAAATTACATGGGTAATTATCATTCTACTTGAAACAGACATGGGTTTTGGTCTCTTCAAAAGTACAAAAGCATAACAATTATTTCAGGTCTTGGAGTTTTTTTTCCTCTAACAAAAGTCTTCATCATTCCATTTCTCATATTTTCTGCTGAGGAAGCTGGGCCTTTTTTCCTTCCTACTTAAATGACAGAGAGTCTGTGCCCAGGGTGTGAATTTCCAATCCACCAGGTAAAACTGCCTAGCCCAATTCGAAGTGGCATAAAAGAGTCTGGATACATCCTCAGATCCAAACTCAGAAGGCTGGTGAGCATCCATAAACTACAGCCTGTTCTGAAAGAATCTTTATCTTTGTACAGAGCACATTCATTTGGAGGAAAAGAAAAAGTTCATCTTCCTGTCCCAAAATTCAGGAGATTATTTGGTATTAGCTTTTATTTTTCAAGATTTGGGCCCAGAGTCATGGGTAAGAAGAGTCCAAACTAACCTAACACTCCAGAAGGACAGGAGCCAGTCTTGAGAATCAGAACAGAAGATGGCAGACAAATACAAAGGTAACAGTGGGATGGGCCCTTGGAGTCTCACAGGGCAATAAGGAATTCAAATTGGTGTATTTTAGTGAAATTTCTATTGTTTCTTCCACAGGTGGCACCAGCAATAAAATTATATGGTCAGAACTATATATCTGGAGAGTCTGTGTGTCTCATCCTAAAACCTGAGAACTTCAATAGCTTATTTTGAATCTCTTGCATATTGATTAATTCAGCTCAGCCAAAGTAACTTGAAAATATTTTGGAAAGGTTTCTGATTGAAAATTTTAAAGTAGTTAGCAGTCTATATTTTTTTCCAAGTTCAGTCAGCCAAGAAATACAAAATTTTAATTATAATACATGGAAAAAATTCAAATGCAAAATCAACTCTAATGATATATTTCTACTTATAATGCATGAAAGCCTTTGTTTTTCTCTGTGCCCCCCCCCCCC
>NW_008597083.1:3376-13425 GCF_000691845.1 Merops nubicus | reverse complement strand
CCCCCCCCGGTAAAATAACATTGCTTGTATTTCATGGATTAGAAGGAAAGAATCTCCAAAGAAAACACAGAACGTTAGCCCTTCTATGCTGCATACATTATCTACCTTAAAGGAAAACACTGATCAAATTTTATCAATGAACAAAAACTGCAATATGCTGAACACTGTAGTAAATACAAGACAAATTTACAACAATAAAAATTCTTCTTCAGCTCCATGCACACTATGTGTCCATTTTGGCATTATACTGAAACTGTCCACCTGATAAATGCTTGTTCTGCTGTTGTACCTATGTTTGCTTTATTAAGTTTAAAAAATCTGGACCTGCATTCATTTGCAGACTGGTTTTATGAAACTATTTCAGTCATTAATTCAAAGTGTCTAAACATCAAAAGCAACATTATTTATGGCATTTATTTCAAATAGTATTTATTAGTAGGAAGTAAGGAAAAGTCAGTGCCACACTTGGCAGATATTTTCTCTACATCTAACCTTCCCATCCATGCATACTACTGTTCTTTCACCTAATTACTGAGATTCTCCCAAAATTATAAAAGATACACATCAAAGACCCCTAGTGTGTTTGAAGATTCTGGTTAATTCCTCATCTACTGCTCTCATAAATCTCTATTTTTGATTTTTCAAATGTCACTACTGATTTAAAAAACTTAAATATGTATTCACTAAGATATCTCAACTCCTTTGATAACTTCTTAAATATATAAATCCTACTTTCTGATCCTCAGCAGCTGACTGCTCAAATCACCAGACAATTTTCAAAGAACTGGTATTCGTAATTTATCTGTTATTTGCAATAGTTTAGCAAGACTCCTTTCCTACAGAGTCTTTGAGTTATTTTTCCAAAATACATAGCAACAAATTTTTGCTATGTGCAAGCACTTTCTCTGGTAGTTCCTTAAGCTCTTCCATATGCATGACATACAATATTGACAAATGGACTAACTACTTCCTCTCACTTTTATATCACACTTCTCTTTATTTTAAAAAATAAATTGCAGAAGTGCCAGTTGTACACACTGTTGTGTATACAATGTTGACAGTTGTACAAAAGAGAAATTTTGTTTGTTTAAAATTAGTAATGGTACAAGGGAGATCATGCAAACTTAACCGTGTATATGATCTAGGATGTATTCCCAGGCTTGCTGAAGGTATCTTTTACAATCTGTAAAAATCATCTTGACTACTCTGTCTTCATTTCCTTCTCTTGTACGCATTCCCAATGCACTCACATTATCATATGACATGCAGTGTGTAAAAGAAAAGGACAGTGCAACCATAACCACTGCTGTACTTCCTCCCAGTCGTGCAACAGGGAGGCAGTTGTATGGCTGCATAATCCTAGACGCACCCAGTTGAAATCCCTAAGGAGTCAGCCCAAGTCCAGAGCTCATATCAGCACAAAGAGACCGACTTTTCTCAGCTACTAGAGACCTCTAACAGCTGAACACAACATTAACAAGTCGTTTATGCAGAACTGCATAGCTATTCAAATACTGAAGAATGTCACTTAAATGTAAGACCTAATTTTCTAAGGTCATCGACCATAACTGATAAGTTAAATATCATTACCATGATTTTTATAGCTCAAATAGCATACTATTTAAATGTCAAATATTCATTTTACAATTTACAGAAATTATTTTTCAGTTATTATATTAAGTTGATCTAACTTAAATTAAGATCTAACTTAATCTAAGATCTCAGTTAAGATCTTAAGATCTAACACATGATGACTTCTAAGAATGCCAACATACTGCTGCTCTACTTTAAACACTTAACTTTTTTCACGTTGAAATCCATAAGCTTCTATTATATTGTAGTAGCTTATGACCAACACGTCACTGTAATTTATTCACACAATATTATTAGAAGCTCTGATTTTCTATTTCCTTACAAGTCACTTGACAACTCACTGAGTTTAAACATATGCTACAGAAATCTGTAATGTTATATAATTCATCACATTTCACAAACAAAACATCCCTCAGATTTATATGGTTGGAATACAGTGATTTACATGATTGTTAGTACACTGCTATCCATATAAGCATATGAATATGATATCTAGTAGTATCAACAACAATTTTATTTTGAACACCTGTTTCTAAAAAGTATTTTCGTGTGTCTTACCTAAATATCTGTATCCCATTGTTTCTGACCTAACCAAATATTTTCACAAAGATGGATTCATAAGAAAAAAGATTCAAGGATTGAAGCAGGGAGAACAGACTGAAAAAAAAACAGTAACTAGTTGAAAAATGAGTGGAAGCCAGGACAATATTCTAAATTAGAATAATTAAGAATTATTCTAAACACAGGAAGATCTCATAGAGTAATAATGAGGACATTTTTGGCATCTAAAACTTAGTGCTTTTCTTGAAGGAAAATTTTAGTTGTTTTTATGCCTTCAATTTATTTTCCTATTATAATATTTGAAATTTTTGGAAGATCACTTAGCAGTCCAGAAGTCCTGATCATAACAACATACCATTCAACTGTAAATTTACCACATTTTATCCTATCACTATAGGTTGAGACTTAAGAGAACATATAGACGAATTGTCAAGTATTTGAAGTTGGATGTACACAAGTATACAGAGAAAGTCATAACAGACCTTACGCAGTTCTCTAAATGTTTCAGTTCTCCTCAAACTGAGTTTCTAACTATTTAAGTAAAATGGTTACCAAGAAGAATTAAAGGGCAGCTACAAATAGGGTAGAGGTCCACCTCTTCACAAGAAGCCAAAATGTAGACAACAAGGGGCAACAGGTACAACTTGCACCGGGAGAGGTTTCACTTTAACATAAAAAAGAAATTTTTTACAGTAGGAACAATCATTGACTGAAACAATCTCCACAGGGAAGAGGAGGATTTAAAGAAGTGACTGGACAGGGTGCTGTATTCTCTCATCTAGGCTCCCTTTGCCAAAATTTTGGACTACATCATCGTTCAAGCTCCCTTTCAACCTGGATTGTTCTATGATTCTGTTTTAATACCCTCAGTGACTAGTACCTCATGGATCTCTTACCTGACTGACGTGAACCATAAAGATAAAACTTAACATAATTTAATGCCTTTTTTTGAACTTATTTAGTTGTATTTGTTATTCAACAGAAATTCAATAGGATATCTTGTTCTTTACATATATAAATCTGTTCCTGTTAGTATGACAGAGCTGAGTTACATGCCTGAATTGAAGTATTGTACTCAAAATGTTCTTTTAAGCATTCCTACAAACTACTATTACCACAGAAAAGAAGTGTATCAGAACTCTGAAAACAAATTGAGAAACCCGATCGTAGGATATCATTTAGGCTATTTGTACAGTATGTTGATAACTTGAGGTCAGTAAGTCTCTGTAAGCAGGATGCAATATCCCCAAATGACAGTATGACTATGCTCCCTTTTCCTCCTCTTTTAGTTTTTTTCATGTAATTGGAAAAATATACGTGAGCCCACAGCTTCCTTAAAACAGTTCATCCTGTAAACAAGCCTTTTACTTCTATCTTCTTTATAATAGAAGGAATGATTCAAAACAGTTTCCAGGAAAAGCAAGATTGAACATCATTTCAGAGAGATGGTAATGTCTTAAGAACAGCAGAATGTCCCTGAAGTCTTGTTCAAAGACAGAATGCAAATTAAGAGAGTCTCCTGATGAAAGCCCATAAAAATTATTTACCTCTACATGAGAAGAAACAAAGAAGGTGACAAAGTCTTTGAAAAAAACTTTTTAAGAGCCTATTTTAAGGGGGAGTTTTGGCATAGGAGAAGGCAACGGCTCCAGTAGAGAATCAAAAATATCAAGATTGTGAGAACTTCTGTTTGGCATTATTCCCAGAGCACAAAGCCACACACAAATAAATTCCTTACCATAGGCTTTATCCCAGCCAAGGAGATCCTTTCCTCTCACTAGGATCCTTCCTTCAAATTTGGTTTTAACAAAATGCAAATGACTTCTTACTTTCATAAACACTTCAAATGACATCATCAGTTTAAAACAAACTAAGACACTGGTTAAATTTATCTTTTATCTGCCACTATGATCAGAAACTTGGATCATTCCTAATGAAAGTTATTAGAAAAAACACATATACCTTTTTCTCTCTTTTCTTTTTCCTTAGTTTACCTTTTTTTTTTTTCTCCCCTTTTCAGTTGGCAGCATCTCTAGTATGACTTCCAGTACTAAAACCTACAATTTTATTTTTGTTGCTGTGAGTTAAGGTAAAATACAGGAAGGCAGAGAAGGGTCCAATATAAATAGCAGAAGGGAGAGGGAAAGGGAGAGGGAAAACACTGTTACAGATCCAAACTAATTTCAGGTGGCAGGAGCAGAAGTAGCTCTTGAATGTGATTTTGACTTAGTTTTTCATAGCACACTTTTTGCAATTATATTTCAGCAATAAGTATGCAGAGTCATTTTCCCAGAAAATTCTGTCACAAAAGCAATGAAACAATGGCTGCATCTCCCTCTCTTCATCTTAGAATGAATACACAAACCAGCAACAATTCTTTCCAAATCATGTAGTTCAAGAATAGAATGATGAACTAACGGTACACCGTCGTATTTGGTTTGGCTGGGCTAGACTTCATTTTCCTCCTAGTAGCTGACACAGTGTTGTTTGAGATTTGTGATGAAAACTGTTGATAACATGGGGACATTTTAGTTACTGTTGAACAGTGCTAGAACAATCTGAAGGTGTTTTCTGTTTCTCACACTATGCCACCAGCAAGGAAGCTGAGGGTACACACCAAGCTGGGAAGGGACACAGCTGGGACAGCTGACCCCAACTGACCAAAGGCACACCCCAAACCATATAACATCCTGCCCAGCAATAAATTCTGGGGGGGAAAGGAAGCAGAAAGACATTCAAAGTGATGGTGTTTGCCTTCCCATGTAACCATTACACATGATAGTGTGCAGCTTTCCTGGAGATGGCTGAACACCTGCCTGCTGACAGGAAGTAGAGATTTAATTCCTTAGTTTGCTTTCCTTGCACATGCAGTTTTTGCTTTACCTATTAAAATGCTTTTATCTGCACCCTTGAGTTTTCTCACTTTTCCCCTTCTGACTCTCTCAGAATCACAAAGGGGTAATGTGCTGTGTGGGGCTAACCTGCCTGCTGGGGTTAAACCACAACAACTGGCATTGCTATGAAATTTTAAACTTGATTATGTTTCTAGATCTCAGGGATGCCATTAAAACAAACTCAAACCCCAAGACTCCAGACTGTTAGAGATACTTGCCTCACCTATTTCCAATACACATTTTTTTCATATGAATATCTGTAGAACAAGATTTTTACGTGAGCATTCCTTCAGAAAACTGCTGCAAATCCATTTACCATTTACTTTGATAATTTCTAAGGGCTCTATTTAAAAAAAAAAAAAAAAAATCATAATGGACACAAGCAGCTCGTTTTCACTTGCTCGGTCCTTCACAGTTTAACCCCTCCTTTCATTTCTCAGTCAGTTGTGGAATGTTAAAAGCTGATTCTTCCCTCCAGTTGGTCTACAGCTCAAACTTCTACCAAATATTAGTTTGTCAGATAAGAACTACCATGCTTTTTCTCATCCTTAGCCTATGCAAAAGAGCATCGCCCTGTAAACACCTATACAAATCTTCTCAGTTTTTTCTCCAAATCTCTACAAAAACCCTGCAACAATTCCTACTGACACAAATGGAACAGTTTTTGCTTATCATGATGACCAATAAAGCCTCATTCTTTTCCTTCAATAATCTGCTATATTTATGGATTTCTTTTCTCATCTTATATGAAATCATAGAAAATCTTAATTTGGAAGGGACTCATAAGGATCAGCAGGACTACCTAAAATTAAGTCATATGACTAAAAGCATCATCCAGACACACCATGAGCTCTGACAGTGTTGATGCCATGAGCACTTCCCTCCAGAGCCTGTTCCAGTGATGGACCATTCTCTCTGTGAAGAACCTTCTCCTAATGTCTGGTTTGATCCAAGATTTTTTTTTTTCCCCATTTGGTTTGTTTGTTGTTTGGTTTCTTCTTAGTTTGCCATCAAAGTTAGCATAAGAACTTCTTCCTAACCTGCCTCCATTCTGTCTTGGAATTCACAACTCATTGATGCCTCCTGTTGTGTCAAATTAACTATTTGTGGCTGCACGGTGACACATGACAAACCCAATAAATGTAAAAATTGCACTTCTGAATTCTTTTGGTCTCAACAAATATTACAAAAACATATCACAGAAGTAGCTCTTTGGTGGTGAGACTCACTTTCATCTCCATATGGCAAAACTTGTCATTAGAATTTCTAGCCATCAATACATAACACACTGCTAAAAAAGCAGTACAACATCAGAAGTTTTCAAAATAATATATACTTTTCATCACAGTAAAAAACGGAAATTAAAGATTAAGTTTTTTGAGTTTAATCACACTACCTTCTTCCAGGATGGGTCTCAGCACAACAAAGGGGATTTCCTGCAATGGTTCCATGTGTTTGTGTCCAGCACTCATAATCTTTACCTGGGGCAAGCAGACGACAAGTGTGGCAGGCATACTGGCCTGCCCATGGTACCAGCTTCGCACAGTCCCAGGAATGTCCCCTGACACAATAGTACTTGGGGAAGGCAGGCTATCATTGGGCAGGAATACACAACAGGACTGCACTTCAAGCTGAAAAAACAAAACCAAGAAAGATTTATCAGAAACAGATTACCATTTTTTCCCCTCTATGTGGAGTATTCATCGTGGTACAAAATCTCAAGTTACTCATTCATCACAATTGATTGAAAATGGTCTTAGCTTTTAGCTGAATTAAGAAAAAATGTTGGAAAATATATTCTTGTAAATTACGAATACAGGAGGGAAGAAGAAGTGTGACTTCGGTCTGTAAATTTGATCAGAAAGGTGTTGCCAAACATACACCTATGTACATTTCAACAACTTTTCATAAGAAGTGTCACTGAGTCAGAAAATGTTCTCACAATCAAGCTGGGAAAGCCCTCTTCCTTTTGCAGTTCATTAGCTTTTGTTAGCAATAGCCAAGCCTCCAGAACTAACCAAAATTTTATATGCTGTTACTTTCTTTGAAGACTTCTATAAAGACCTATTTCAGGGAAAATTCTGTCTTCACTTTCTAGTCCACAGTAATGAGCACGCACAAAAAGGTTAATCATCAAATAAACCATGAAAAATACAAACTTTACTGAAAAACTGGCATTAGAGCAAATGGACAGGTGCTCACCTACACACAGAGAACAAGACACAAATAAAGTTAATGAAGTTTATACAGCTTTTGTCCTGTTTCATTGCAAATCAGAGGTAATGTAAGTGGTTTTACATTAAATAGCACTCTTTTCTTCCTTCATTTTCAAGCAATGCTGTTATCCTGAAACATTTCTGACCCACTCTGCCATCTACTTATGAGATTCTGAGAAAGCTCAAACCAAGAACTGAACTCATCACAACCTGTTAACTCAGAGGTGGCGTAAGCTGCAGACTGTAAGTCTATCTTGGCTCTTACAAGTACTCTTTTGCACCTGGATATCAAATAGCCCCAACAGCCTGCACACTTGAATGCTTTGTTAAGCGACCGCAAGCTATGATTCACTTCATTTTCCTTACATTGTTTGGAAAAGTCTAGTGTACAAAATGTTAGACACAAGATGCTATTTGTAGCTGTGATACAAGAATGTTTGTTTGCTTAAACTTATATAACGGAGTATTTTTATTTGACATCATTAAAGACATCACATCTTAGACCTGATAACCAATGTGTGTATTCCAAACCCTCCCCATGAAGGCTAATAATCCCTGGAGACTATAGTAGTGATTTGCAATAGAGGTGGAATTCCCCAGAACCATAAGTATTTTGCCAGCCTGGTGAGGAGAACACAGATATTCATCCTTATTTCAGCATTTTTGTGCCCTTTTGCTTAGACAAACTGACAAGAATTCACTACAAAAAAAATTAAGTAGAATTTTGCAAAAATAAACACATTGTTACATGAAGTCTGTGTTTGTTTCTGGATTTAGAACTGTTTGAGTTGTGAAATGAAGTTAATTACATCTTTGATAAGTAGTTTATTGATCCAAGGTTGCAGAGTGTATTTTTACAGGATGAAAAGCAACAGCGTATTGTTACAGATGTAATAGATTTTATTTTTTTTTTAAACTGGTAAATTAGTCATTGTGTCAATTTGCAAAGATTCTTACAGTAACATATTAGATCGTTTTCTGGTCTATTAGTAATAGGTTGCAGGTCAGGCCATTGTGGGATAATGATAAATAGATGACAAAAGAATTTATAATCAGTATGACTTTTGTTTCATCAGTGCATTTGCAGAGTAAACAGTTCACAACAAATCATCCAGTGCCTCACATATATATATAAAGACATAGGTATATATCCATGATGATTAACATCAAATACTGCCTGGATATACAAACCATGTGGTAACAATAATACAAAAATTTCACCAACTTGCAGAGATACTACACTTCATCACTTTACCAGCAGTAGGACCTACAGGAGATGTTTTTAAAAGTATTACAGAGAAGAGATCTTGACACTCAGAGTCTTTGCACTTAATTTTCAGTACACCTTTATATGGAAGACAAGCTCATCTGACCATTTTTTTTTTTCTTTTACCTTGCCATATCAAGAATATTGGAATGGATTCACACAGCTTCACTCTTTCAAATGCTACTTTGCCATTCACTTTCAAACAATTGAATGGGAGTTGGACCATAAATTTTGTTGGGGTTTATATGATCGCATCAGGCCCTCATCCATAATATTACAGACTTGCCTACAGATATGCTTTGCTTACTTGTGTTTTAAGTTTATAGATGAATTTTGCAAAACATTATTGCAGGATTTCAAAGGACAACACAATCAACATGTGGCAACATACCACATTTTAGGGAAAATCATGCATTTATAATAATTACATAAGAAATTGACAAGTTGGCCACACAAGGGCCCAGTAAGTGCAAAATTCAACTGCACCTGTTGAAGGACTCAGAGACAGATTCTGCTTACACACAATTATCAGCTTCAATTTAATTTGTGTACATTTATCTGACAGAATCTGTAGATCTGTCTAATAACAAGTTCTAGTGAAGGAATGGAAGAGTGCATTAAAATTATGGAATTACATTTTGGACAAAAGTGAGAATGTGCACTGCATATTGCTTCACTGATCAGAAAGTCCTTTAAAATATATATAATCCAAATTCTTAAACTACATTAATAGCATATATTAAAGCTATCATATAAATCTTTTTACACTTTTTAAATAACTGTTAAACCCTGTCTAAAATTGTGAATTTAATGTAAAATGTGACTGATTTATGTAACCGAATACAAATCTGCAGCAGTAAATCTTGCATTAATGTAAGGATCTGACAATCCAAGGGAAAGAAAATGAAGTAATCTGCCAGTAAGAAGTCCTCAAGCTGGGGGTCAGATCCTGTTCATGGAAACCATCTGGTTGGGACCCTCCAAGCCACACCAAACACAAATGATCTTTTAAAAAAATATCCTATTCATTAATGCTTCACAGCTGCACTGAGTGTTACTTCATTTTTCCATGGCAACATCCTTTCTGTTTCAAGGATCTTATTTCAGTTTTGGTAGCAACAAGTTCTTTTGCCAATACAGAACACATTCATCCGTTAAAGAGAAGGAATTATTACAAATTCTTGAAACAGAATCACCCCCTATTTTCATTTCTATTATGTCAAGGCCTATACATGCTAAGTAACATGCACTAATGATAAACCAATGAAGTAAGCAGTATTTTCCCTTCTACTTTTTAAAAGTTATGCAAAGCATATTGCCCTAAGCTTTTACTAATATATAAGCCTGAAATAGTGCAATGACTTTAAGACTCTGTTGTATAAAAAGGAAAGTATTAAGTTACTGGAATAAATGGAGTATTTTTAATAAATACTTTTCATAAATATTTTATAATACTAGAATGTTCCTTGACAGAGAGAACAGTGAAATATGTACTGCGAAATAATTAGGGCTTCCTCA